>NW_025728969.1:0-40940 GCF_021461385.2 Schistocerca piceifrons | reverse complement strand
TTTTGGGATACGACAATCTCATTTCCGATCCACTAATCCTTCTTTACTGCAGCCCCCACACTCCCACTCATTGACGAATTCACACTGAAATTGCGTCGCTATGAAATACTATGGGTTCTAAGACATTTCCTTCCGAATCGAGTAACGTTTTCTATGGAAACGACAGGAATTCCTTTTGGGATACGACAATCTCATTTCCCATCCACTAATCCTTCTTTACTGCATCCCTCACTCCCACACATTAACGAATTCACACGGAAATCGCATCGCTATGAAATACTATGTGTTCTAAGACATTTCCTTATAAATCGAGTAACCTTTCTATTTTAAACGACAGGATTTTCTTTTGGGATACGACAATCTCATTTCCGATCCACTATTCCTTCTTTACTGCATCCTCACTCCCACACATTGACGAATTCACACGGAAATAGCGTCGCTATGAAATACTATGTGTTCTAAGACATTTCCGTCTAAATCGAGTAACGTTTCTATGGAAACGACAGATTTTCTTTTGGATATGACAATCACATTTCCGATCCACTAATCCTTCTTTACTGCATCCCTCACTCCCACACATTGACGAATTCACATGGAAATTGCGTCGCTAAGAAATACTATGTGTTCTAAGACATTTCCTTCTAAATCGAGTAACGTTTCTATGGAAACGACAGGATTTTCTTTTGCTATACGACAACCTCATTTCCGATCCACTAATCCTTCTTTACTGCATCCCTCACTCCCACTCATTGACGATTTCACACGGAAATTGCGTCGCTACGAAATACTATGGGTTCAATGACTTCTCCTTCTAAATTGAGTAACGTTTCTATGGAAACGACAGGATTTTCTTTTGGGATACGACAATCTCATTTCCGATCCACTAATCCTTCTTTACTGCATCCCTCACTCCCACTCATTGACGAATTCACACGGAAATTGCGTCGCTATGAAATACTATGTCTTCTATGACTTCTCCTTTTAAATCGAGTAACGTTCTATGGAAACGACAGGATTTTCTTTTGGGATACGACAATCTCATTTCCGATCCACTAATCCTTCTTTACTGCATCCCTCACTCCACTCATTGACGAATTCACACGGAAATTGCGTCGCTATGAAATACTATGTGTTCTAAGGCATTTCCTTCTAAATCGAGTATCGTTTCTATGGAAACGACAGGATTTTCTTTTGGGATACGACAATCTCATTTCCGATCCACTAATCCTTCTTTACAGCATCCCTCACTCCCACTCATTGACGAATTCACACGGAAATTGCGTCGCTATGAAATACTATGTGTTCTAAAACATTTCCTTCTAAATCGAGTGACGTTTCTATGGAAACGACTGGATTTTCTTTTGGGATACGATAATCACATTTCTGATCCACTAATCCTTCTTTACTGCATCCCTCACTCCCACACATTGACGAATTCACACAGAAATTCCGTCGCTATGAAATACTATGTGTTCTAAGACATTTCCTTCTAAATCGAGTAACGTTTCTATGGAAACGACAGGATTTTCTTTAGGGATACGACAATCACATATCCGATCCACTAATCCTTCTATACTGCATCCCTCACTCCACACATTGACGATTTAACACAGCAATTGCGTCGCAATGAAATACTATGGGTTCTATGACTTCTCCTTCCAAATCGAGTGTCGTTTCTATGGAAACGACTGGCTTTCTTTTGCGATACGAGTATCTCCTTCTCGATGCACTATTCCTTCTTTATTGCATCCCGAGCTCGCTCACTTTGACGAATTAACACAGAAATTTAGTCGCTATGAAATACTATGTGTTCTATGACTTCTCCTTCAAAATCGAGTAACGTTTCTATGGAAACGACAGGATTTTCTTTTGGGATACGACAATCTCATTTCCGATCCACTAATCCTTCTTTACTGCATCCCTCACTCCCACTCATTGAGGAATTCACACGGAAATTGCGTCGCTATGAAATAGTATGTGCTCTAAGACATTTCCTTCTAAATCGAGTGACGTTTCTATGGAAACGACAGGATTTTCTTTTGGGATACGACAATCACATTTCTGATCCACTAATCCTTCTTTACTGCATCCCTCACTCCCACACATTGACGAATTCACACGGACATTGCGTCGCTATGAAATACTATGTGTTCTAAGGACATTTCCTTCTAAATCGAGTAACGTTTCTATGGAAACGACAGGATTTTCTTTTGGGATACGACAATCACATATCCGATCCACTAATCCTTCTATACTGCATCCCTCACTCCCACACATTGACGAATTAACACAGCAATTGCGTCGCAATGAAATACTATGTGTTCTATGACTTCTCCTTCCAAATCAAGTATCGTTTCTATGGAAACGACTGCTTTCTTTTGCGATACGAGTATCTCCTTCTCGATGCACTATTCATTCTTTATTGCATCCCGAGCTCGCTCACATTGACGAATTAACACAGAAATTTAGTCGCTATGAAACACTATGTGTTCTATGACTTCTCCTTCTAAATCGAGTAACGTTTCTATGGAAACGACAGGATTTTCCTTTGGGATACGACAATCTCATTTCCGATCCACTAATCCTTCTTTACTGCATCACTCACTCCCACTCATTGAGGAATTCACACGGAAATTGCGTCGCTATGAAATACTATGTGTTCTAAGACATTTCCATCTAAATCGAGTTACGTTTATATGGAAACGACAGGATTTTTTTTGGGATGCGACAATCTCATTCCGATCCACTAATCCTTCTTTACTGCATCCCTCACTCCCACTCATTGACGAATTAATACAGCAATTGCGTCGCAATGAAATACTATGGGTTCTATTACTTCTCCTTCTAAATCGAGTATCGTTTCTATGGAAACGACTGGCTTTCTTTTGCGATACGAGTATCTCCTTCTCGAATGCACTATTCCTTCTTTATTGCATCCCTAGCTCGCTCACATTGACGAATTAACACAGAAATTTAGTCGCTATGAAATACTATGTATTCTATGACTACTCCTTCTAAATCGAGTAACGTTTCTATGGAAACGACAGGATTTTCTTTTGGGATACGACAATCTCATTTCCGACCCACTAATCCTTCTTTACTGCATCCCTCACTCCACTCATTGACGAATTCACACGGAAATTGCGTCGCTATGAAATACTATGTGTTCTAAGACATTTCCTTCTAAATCGAGTAACGTTTCTATGGAAAGACAGGATTTTCTTAAGGGATACGACAATCTCATTTCCGTTTCACTAATCCTTCTTTACTGCATCCCTCACTCCCACTCATTGACGAATTCACACGGAAATTGCGTCGCTATGAAATACTATGGGTTCTATGACTTTTCCTTCTAAATCGAGTAACGTTTCTATGGAAACGACAGGATTTTATTTTGGGATACGACAATCTCATTTCCGATCCACTAATCCTTCTTTACTGCATCCCTCACACCCACTCATTGACGAATTCACACGGAAATTGCGTCGCTATGAAATACTATGTGTTCTAAGACATTTCCTTCCAAATCGAGTAACGTTTCTATGGAAACGACAGGATTTTCTTTTGGATACGACAATCCCATTTCCGATCCACTAATCCTTCTTTACTGCATCCCTCACTCCCACACATTGACGAATTCACACGGAAATCGCGTCGCTATGAAATACTATGTGTTCTAAGACATTTCTCTTATAAATCGAGTAACCTTTCTATTTAAACGACAGGATTGTCTTTTGGGATACGACAATCTCATTTCCGATCCACTATTCCTTCTTTACTGCATCCCTCACTCCCACACATTGACGTATTCACACGGAAATTGCGTCGCTATGAATTACTATGTGTTCTAAGACATTTCCTTCAAATCGAGTAACGTTTCTATGGAAACGACAGGATTTTTTTTTGGGATACGACAATCTCATTTCCGATCCACTAATCCTTCTTAACTGCATCGCTCACTCCCGCTCAATGACGAATTCACACGAAAATTGCGTCGCTATGAAATACTATGTGTTCTAAGACATTTCCTTCTAAATCGAGTAACGTTTCTATGGAATCGACAGGATTTTCTTTTGGGATACGACGAACACATTTCCGATCCACTAATCCTTTTTTACTGCATCCCTCACTCCCACTCATTGACGAATTCACACGGAAATTGCGTCGCTATTAAATACTATGTGTTCTATGACTTCTCCTTCTAAATCGAGTGACGTTTCTATGGAAAACGACAGGATTATCTTTTGGGATACGACAATCATATTTCCGATCCACTAATCCTTCATTACTGCATCCTTCAATCCCACACATTGACGAATTCACACGGAAATTGCGTCGCTATGAAATTACTATGTGTTCTAAGACATTTCCTTCTAAATCGAGTAACGTTTCTATGGAAACGACAGGATTTTCTATTGGGATACGACAATCACAGTATCCGATCCACTAATCCTTCTTTACTGCATCCCTCACTCCCACACATTGACGAATTAACACAGCAATTGCGTCGCAATGAAATACTATGGGTTCTATGACTTCTCCTTCCAAATCGAGTATCGTTTCTATGGAAACGACAGGCTTTCTTTTGCGATACGAGTATCTCCTTCTCGATGCACTATTCCTTCTTTATTGCATCCCTACCTCGCTCACATTGACGAATTAACACAGAAATTTAGTCGCTATGAAATACTATGTGTTCTATGACTTCTCCTTCTAAATCGAGTAACGTTTCTATGGAAACGACAGGATTTTCTTTTGGGATACGACAATCTCATTTCCGATCCACTAATCCTTCTTTGCTGCATCCCTCACTCCCACACATTGAGGAATTCACACCGGAAATTACGTCGCTATGGAATACTATGTGTTCTAAGACATTTCCTTCTAAATCGAGTTACGTTTCTATGGAAACGACAGGATTTTTTTTGTTATACGACAATTTCATTTCCGATCCACTAATCCTTCTTTACTGCATCCCTCACTATCACTCATTGACGAATTAATACAGCAATTGCGTCGCAATGAAATACTATGGGTTCTATTACTTCTCCTTCTAAATCGAGTATCGTTTCTATGGAAACGACTGGCTTTCTTTTGCGATACGAGTATCTCCTTCTCGATGTACTATTCCTTCTTTATTGCATCCCTAACTCGCTCACATTGACGAATTAACACAGAAATTTAGTCGCTATGATAAATACTATGTGTTCTATGACTTTCTCCTTCTAAATCGAGTAACGTTTCTATGGAAACGACAGGATTTTTTTTGGGATACGACAATCTCATTTCCGATCCACTAATCCTTCTTTACTCGATTTGGAAGGAAATGTCTTAGAACACATAGTATTTCATAGCGACGCAATTTCCGTGTGAATTCGTCAATGAGTGGGAGTGAGGGATGCTGTAAAGAAGGATTAGTGGGATCGGAAATGAGATTGTCGCATCCCAAAAGAAAATCCTGTCGTTTCCATAGAAACGTTACTCGATTTAGAAGGAGAAGTCATAGAACCCATAGTATTTCATAGCGACGCAATTTTCCGTGTGAATTCGTCAATGAGTGGGAGTGAGGGATGCAGTAAAGAAGGATTAGTGGATCGGAAATGAGATTTTCGTATCCCAAATGAATATCCAGTCGCTTCCATAGAAACGTTACTCGATTTAGAAGGAGAAGTCATAGAACCCATAGTATTTCATAGCGACGCAATTTCCGTGTGAATTCGTCAATGAGTGGGAGTGAGGGATGAAGTAAAGAAGGATTAGTGGAACGGAAATGAGATTGTCGTATCCCAAAAGAAAATCCTGTCGTTTCCATAGAAACGTTACTCGACTTAGAAGGAAATGTCTTAGAACACGTAGTATTTCATAGCGACGCAATTTCCGTGAGAATTCGTCAATGAGTGGGAGTGAGGGATGCAGTAAAGAAAGATTAGTGGGTCGGAAATGAGTTTGTCGTATCCCAAAAGAAAATGCTGTCGTATCCATAGAAACGTTACTCGATTTAGAAGGAGAAATAATAGAACCCATAGTATTTCATTGCGACGCAATTGCTGTATTAATTCGTCAATGAGTGGGAGTGAGGGATGCAGTAAAGAAGGATTAGTGGATCGGAAATGAGATTGTCGTATCCCAAAAAAAATCCTGTCGTTTCCATAGAAACGTAACTCGATTTAGAGGGAAATGTCTTAGAACACATAGTATTTCATAGCGACGCAATTTCCGTGTGAATTCCTCAATGAGTGGTAGTGAGGGATGCAGTAAAGAAGGATTAGTGGATCGGAAATGAGATTGTCGTATCCCAAAAGAAAATCCTGTCGTTTCCATAGAAACGTTACTCGATTTAGAAGGAGAAGTCATAGAACACATAGTATTTCATAGCGACTAAATGTCTGTGTTAATTCGTCAATGTGAGCGAGCTAGGGATGCAATAAAGAAGGAATAGTGCATCGAGAAGGAGATACTCGTATCGCAAAAGAAAGCCAGTCGTTTCCATAGAAACGATACTCGATTTGGAGGGAGAAGTCAAAGAACCCATAGTATTTCATAGCGACGCAATTTCCGTGTGAATTCGTCAATGAGTGGGAGTGAGGGATGCAGTAAAGAAGGATTAGTGGATCGGAAATGTGTTCGTCGTATCCCAAAAGAAAATCCTGTCGATTCCATAGAAACGTTACTCGATTTAGAAGGAAAAACTTTAGAACACATAGTATTTCATAGCGACGCAATTTCCGTGTGAATTCGTCAATGAGTGGAAGTGAGGGATGCAGTAAAGAAGGATTAGTGGATCGGAAATGAGATTGTCGTATCCCAAAAGAAAATCCTGTCGTTTCCATAGAAACGTTACTCGATTTAGAAGGAGAAGTCATAGAACCCACAGTATTTCATAGCGACGCAATTTCCGTGTGAATTAGTCAATGAGTGGGAGTGAGGGATGCAGTAAAGAAGGATTAGTGGATCGGAAATGTAATTGTCGTATCCCAAAAGAAAATCCTGTCGTTTCCATAGAAATGTTACTCGATTTAGAAGGAAATGTCTTAGAACACATAGTATTTCTTAGCGACGCAATTTCCATGTGAATTCGTCAATGTGTGGGAGTGAGGGATGCAGTAAAGGAGGATTAGTGGATCGGAAATGTGATTGTCATATTCCAAAAGAAAATCCTGTCGTTTCCATAGAAACGTTACTCGATTTAGAAGGAAATGTCTTAGAACACATGGTATTTTTCTATGGAAACGACAGGATTTTCTTTTGGGATACGACAATCTCATTTCCGATCCACTAATCCTTCTTTACTGCATCCCTCACTCCCACACATTGACGAATTCACACGGAAATCCCGTCGCTATGAAATACTATGTGTTCTAAGACATTTCCTGCTAAATCGACTAACGTTTCTATGGAAACGACAGGATTTTCTTTTGGGATACGACAATCACATTTCCGATCCACTAATCCTTCTTTACTGCATCCCTCGCTCCCACACATTGACGAATTCACATGGAAATCGCGTCGCTATGAAATACTATGTGTTCTAAGACATTTCCTTCTAAATCGAGTAACGTTTCTATGGAAACGACAGGATTTTCTTTCCGGATACGACATTCACATATCCGATCCAATAATCCCTCTATACTGCAGCCCTCACTCCCACACATTGGTGAATTAACACAGCAATTGCGTCGCAATGAAATACTATGGGTTCTACGACTTCTCCTTCTAAATCGAGTATCGTTTCTATGGAAACGACTGCTCCTTCTCGATGCACTATTCCTTCTTTATTGCATCCCTAGCTCGCTCACATTGACGAATTAACACAGAAATTTAGTAGCTGTGAAATACTATGTGTTCTATGACTTCTCCTTCTAAATCGAGTAACGTTTCTATGGAAACGACAGGATTTTCTTTTGGGATACGACAATCTCATTTCCGATCAACTAATCCTTCATTACTGCATCCCTTACTCCCACTCATTGACGAATTCACACGGAAATTGCGTCGCTATGATATACTATGTGTTCTAAGACATTTCCTTCTAAATCGAGTAACGTTTCTATGGAAACGACAGGATTTTCTTTTGGAATACGACAATCACATTTCCGATCCACTAAACCTTCTTTACTGCATCCCTCACTCCCACTCATTGACGAATTCACACGGAAATTGCGTCGCTATGAAATACTATGGGTTCTATGACTTCTCCTTCTAAATGGAGTAACGTTTCTATGGAAACGACAGGATTTTCTTTTGGGATACGAAAATCTCACTTCCGATCCACTAATCCTTCTTTACTGCATCCCTCACTCCCACTCATTAACGAATTCACACGGAAATTGCGTCGCTATGAAATACTATGGGTTCTATGACTTCTCCTTCTAAATCGAGTAACGATTCTATGGAAACGACAGGATTTTCTTTTGGGATACGAAAATCTCATTTCCGATCCACTAATCCATCATTACTGCATCCCTCACTCCCACTCATTGACGAATTCACACGGAAATTGCGTCGCTATGAAATACTATGGGTTCTATGACTTCTCCTTCTAAATCGAGTAACGTTTCTATGGAAACGACAGGATTTTCTTTTGGGATACGACAATGTCATTTCCGATCCACTAAACCCTTCTTTACTGCATCCCTCACTCCCACTCATTGACGAATTCACACGGAAATTTCGTCGCTATGAAATACTATGTGTTCTAAGACATTTCCTTCTAAATCGAGTAACGTTTCTATGGAAACGACAGGATTTTCTTTTGGGATACGACAATCACATTTCCGATCCACTAATCCTTCTTTACTGCATCCCTCATACCCACACATTGACGAATTCACACGGAAATCGCGTCGCTATGAAATACTATGTGTTCTAAGACATTTCCTTATAAATCGAGTAACCTTTCTATGAAAACGACAGGATTTTATTTTGGGATACGACAATCTCATTTCCGATCCACTATTCCTTCTTTACTGCATCCCTCACTCCCACACATTGACTATTTCACAAGGAAATTGCGTCGCTATGAAATACTATGTGTTCTAAGATATTTCCTTCTAAATCGAGTAACGTTTGTATGGAAACGACAGGATTTTCTTTTGGGATACGACAATCTCATTTCCGATCCACTAATCCTTCTTTACTGCATCCCTCACTCTTACCCATTGACGAATTAATACAGCAATTGCGTCGCAATGAAATACTATGGATTCTATTACTTCTCCTTCTAAATCGAGTATCGTTTCTATGGAAACGACTGGCTTTCTTTTGCGATACGAGTATCTCCTTCTCGATGCACTATTCCTTCTTTATTGCATCCCTAGCTCGCTCACATTGACGAATTAACACAGAAATTTAGTCGCTATGAAATACTATGTGTTCTATGACTTCTCCTTCTAAATCGAGTAACGTTTCTATGGAAACGACAGCATTTTCTTTTGGGATACGACAAACTCATTTCCGACCCACTAATCCTTCTTTACTGCATCCCTCACTCCCACTCATTGACGAATTCTCACGGAAATTGCGTCGCTATGAAATACTACGTGTTCTAAGACATTTCCTTCTAAATCGAATAACGTTTCTATGGAAACGACAGGATTTTCTTTTGGGAAACGACAATCTCATTTCCGTTCCACTAATCCTTTTTTACTGCATCCCTCACTCCCACTCATTGACGAATTCACACGGAAATTGCGTCGCTATGAAATACTATGGGTTCTATGACTTCTCCTTCTAAATCGAATAACGTTTCTATGGAAGCGACTGGATATTCACTTGGGATACGAAAATCTCATTTCCGATTCACTAATCCTTCTTTACTGCATCCCTCACTCCCACTCATTGACGAATTCACACGGAAATTGCGTCGCTATGAAATACTATGGGTTCTATGACTTCTCCTTTTAAATCGAGTAACGTTTCTATGGAAACGACAGGATTTTCTTTTGGATGCGACAATCTCATTTCCGATCCACTAATCCTTCTTTACAGCATCCCTCACTCCCACTCATTGACGAATTCACACGGAAATTGCGTCGCTATGAAATACTATGTGTTCTAAGACATTTCCTTCCAAATCGAGTAACGTTTCTATGAAAACGACAGGATTTTATTTTGGGATACGACAATCTCATTTCCGTTCCACTAATCCCTCTATACTGCAGCCCTCACTCCCACACATTGGCGAATTAACACAGCAATTGCATCGCAATGAAATACTATGGGTTCTACGACTTCTCCTTCTAAATCGAGTATCGTTTCTATGGAAACGACTGGCTTTCTTTTGCGATACGAGTATCTCCTTCTCGATGCACTATTCCTTCTTTATTGCATCCCTAGCTCGCTCACATTGACGAATTAACACTTAAATTTAGTAGCTATGAAATACTATGTGTTCTATGACTTCTCCTTCTAAATCGAGTAACGTTTCTATGGAAACGACAGGATTTTCTTTTGGGATACGACAATCTCATTTCCGATCAACTAATCCTTCTTTACTGCATCCCTTACTCCCACTCATTGACGAATTCACACGGAAATTGCGTCGCTATGAAATACTATGGATTCTATGACTTCTCCTTCTAAATGGAGTACCGTTTCTATGGAAACGACAGGATTTTCTTTTGGGATACGAAAATCTCATTTCCGATCCACTAATCCTTCTTTACTGCATCCCTCACTCCCACTCATTGACGAATTCACACGGAAATTGCGTCGCTATGAAATACTATGGGTTCTATGACTTCTCCTTCTAAATCGAGCAACGATTCTATGGAAACGACAGGATTTTCTTTTGAGATACGAAAATCTCATTTCCGATCCACTAATCCTTCATTACTGCATCCCTCACTCCCACTCATTGACGAATTCGCACGGAAATTGCGTCGCTATGAAATACTATGGGTTCTATGACTTCTCCTTCCAAATCGAGTAACGTTTCTATGGAAACGACAGGATTTTCTTTTGGGATACGACAATCTCATTTCCGATCCACTAAACCCTTCTTTACTGCATCCCTCACTCCCACTCATTGACGAATTCACACGGAAATTGCGTCGCTATGAAATACTATGTGTTCTAAGACATTTCCTTCTAAATCGAGTAACGTTTCTATGGAAACGACAGGATTTTCTTTTGGGATACGACAATCACATTTCCGATCCACTAATCCTTCTTTACTGCATCCTTCATACCCACACATTGACGAATTCACACGGAAATCGCGTCGCTATGAAATACTATGTGTTCTAAGACATTTCCTTATAAATCGAATAACGTTTCTATGGAAACGACAGGATTTTCTTTTGGGATACGACAATTACATTTCCGATCCACTAATCCTTCTTTACTGCATCCCACACTCCCACACATTAACGAATTCACATGGCAATTGCGTCGCTAAGAAATACTGTGTGTTCTAAGACATTTCCTTCTAAATCGAGTAACGTTTCTAAGGAAACGACAGGATTTTCTTTTGGGATACGACAATCTTATTTCCGATCCACTAATACTTATTTACTGCATCCCTCACTCCCACTCATTGACGAATTCACACGGAAATTGTGTCGCTACGAAATACTATGGGTTCTATGACTTCTCCTTCTAAATCGAGTAACGTTTCTATGGAAACGACAGGATTTTCTTTTGGGATACAGCAATCTCATTACCGATCCACTAATCCTTCTTTACTGCATCCCTCACTCCTACTCATTGACGAATTCACACGGAAATTGCGTCGCCATGAAATACTATGGGTTCTATGACTTCTCCTTCTAAATCGAGTAACGTTGTATGGAAACGACAGGATTTTCTTTTGGGATACGACAATCACATTTCTGATCCACTAATCCTTCTTTACTGCATCCCTCACTCCCACTCATTGACGAATTCACACGGAAATTGCGTCGCTATGAAATAATATGTGTTCTAAGACATTTAATTCTAAATCGAGTAACGTTTCTATGGAAACGACAGGATTTTCTTTTGGGATACGACAATCTCATTTCCGATCCACTAATCCTTCTTTACTGCATCCCTCACCCCCACACATTGACGAATTCACTCGGAAATTGCGTCGCTTTGAAATACTATGTGTTCTATGACATCTCCTTCTAAATCGAGTAACGTTTCTATGGAAACGACAGGACTTTCTTTTGGGATACGACAATCTCATTTCCGATCCACTATCTTTCCATACTGCATCCCTCACTCCCACACATTGACGAATTAACACAGCAATTGCATCGCAATGAAATACTATGGGTTCTATGACTTCTCATTTTTAATCGAAGTATCTATCGTTTCTATGGATACAACTGGCTTTTCTTTTGCGATACGAGTATCTCATTCTCGATGCACTATTCCATCTTCATTGCATCCCTAGCTCCCTCACATTGACGAATTAACACAGATATTGAGTCGCTATAAAATACTATGGGTTCTATGACTTCTCCTTCTAAATCGAGTAATGTTTCTATGGAAACGACAGGATTTTCTTTAGGGATACGACAATCTCATTTCCGATCCACTAATCCTTCTTTACTGCATCCCTCACTCCCACTCATTGACGAATACACACGGAAATTGCGTCGCTATGAAATACTATGTGTTCTAAGACATATCATTCTAAATCGAGTAACGTTTCTATGGAAACGACAGGATTTTTTTTTGGGATACGACAATCTCATTTCCGATCCACTAATCCTTCTTCACTGCATCCCTCACATCCACTCATTCACGAATTCACACGGAAATTACGTCGCTATGACATACTATGGGTTCTATGACTTCTCCTTCTAAATCGAGTAACGTTTCTGTGGAAACGACAGGATTTTCTTTTGGGATGCGACAATCTCATTTCCGATCCAGTATCCTTCTTTACTGCATCCCTCACTCCCACTCATTGACGAATTCACACGGAAATTGCATCGCTATTAAATACTATGTGTTCTAAGACATTTCCTTCTAAATCGAGTCATGTTTCTATTGAAACGACAGGATATTCTTTTGGGTTACGACAATCACATTTCCGATCCACTAATCCTTCTTTACTGCATCCCTCACTCCCACACATTGACGGATTCACACGGAAATTGTGTCGCTATGAAATACCATGTATTCTAAGACATTTCCTTCTAAATCGAGTAACGTTTCTATGGAAACGACAGGATTTTCTTTTGGGATACGACAATCTTATTTCCGATTCACTAATCCTTCTTTACTGCATCCCTCACTCCCACTCATTGACGAATTCACACGGAAATTGCGTCGCTATGAAATACTATGTGTTCTAAGACATTTTCTTCTAAATTGAGTAACGTTTCTATGGAAACGACAGGTTTTTCTTTTGGGATACGACAATCACATTTCCGATCCACTAATCCTTCTCTACTGCATCCCGCACTCCCACACATTGACGAATTCACACGGAAATTGTGTCGCTACGAAATACTATGAGTTCTATGACTTCTCCTTCTAAATCGAGTAACGTTTCTATGGAAACGACAGGATTTTCTTTTGATATACGACAATCTCAGTTCCGATCCACTAATCCTTCTTTACTGCATCCCTCACTCCCACTCATTGAGGAATTCACACATAAATTGCGTCGCAATGAAATACTATGTGTTCTAAGACATTTCCTTCTAAATCGAGTAACGTTTCTATGGAAACGACAGGACTTTATTTTTGGATACGACAATCACATTTCCGATCCACTAATCCGTCTTTACTGCATCCCTCACTCCCACACATTGACGAATTCACACGGAAATTGCGTCGCTATGAAATACTATGGGTTCTATGACTTCTCCTTCTAAATCGAGTAACGTTTCTATGGGAACGACAGGATTTTCTTTTGGGATACGACAATCTCATTTCCGATCCACTAACCCTCCTTTACTGCATCCCTCACTCCAACACACTGACGAATTCACACGGAAATTGCGTCGCTAGAAAATACTATGTGTTCTATGACATTTCCTTCTAAATCGAGTAACGTTTCTATGGAAACGAGAGGATTTTCTTTTGGGATACGACAATCTCATTTCCGACCCACTAATCCTTCTTTACTGCATCCCTCACTCCCACACATTGACGAATTCACACGGAAATTGCGTCGCTATGAAATACTATGTGTTCTAAGACATTTCTCTCTAAATCGAAAAACGTTTCTATGTAAACGACAGGATTTTCTTTTGGGATCCGACAATCACATTTCCGATCCACTAATCCTTCTTTACTGCATCCCACACTCCCACACATTAACGAATTCACATGGCAATTGCGTCGCTAAGAAATACTGTGTGTTCTAAGACATTTCCTTCTAAATCGAGTAACGTTTCTAAGGAAACGACAGGATTTTCTTTTGGGATACGACAATCTCATTTCCGATCCACTAATACTAATTTACTGCATCCCTCACTCCCACTCATTGACGAATTCACACGGAAATTGTGTCGCTACGAAATACTATGGGTTCTATGACTTCTCCTTCTAAATCGAGTAACGTTTCTATGGAAACGACAGGATTTTCTTTTGGGATACAGCAATCTCATTACCGATCCACTAATCCTTCTTTACTGCATCCCTCACTCCTACTCATTGACGAATTCACACGGAAATTGCGTCGCCATGAAATACTATGGGTTCTATGACTTCTCCTTCTAAATCGAGTAACGTTGTATGGAAACGACAGGATTTTCTTTTGGGATACGACAACCACATTTCTGATCCACTAATCCTTCTTTACTGCATCCCTCACTCCCACTCATTGACGAATTCACACGGAAATTGCGTCGCTATGAAATACTATGTGTTCTAAGACATTTAATTCTAAATCGAGTAACGTTTCTATGGAAACGACAGCATTTTCTTTTGGGATACGACAATCTCATTTCCGATCCACTAATCCTTCTTTACTGCATCCCTCACCCCCACACATTGACGAATTCACTCGGAAATTGCGTCGCTTTGAAATACTATGTGTTCTATGACATCTCCTTCTAAATCGAGTAACGTTTCTATGGAAACGACAGGACTTTCTTTTGGATACGACAATCTCATTTCCGATCCACTAATCTTTCCATACTGCATCCCTCACTCCCACACATTGACGAATTAACACAGCAATTGCATCGCAATGAAATTCTATGGGTTCTATGACTTCTCATTTTTAATCGAGTATCGTTTCTATGGATACAACTGGCTTTTCTTTTGCGATACGAGTATCTCATTCTCGATGCACTATTCCATCTTCATTGCATCCCTAGCTCCCTCACATTGACGAATTAACACAGATATTGAGTCGCTATAAAATACTATGGGTTCTATGACTTCTCCTTCTAAATCGAGTAATGTTTCTATGGAAACGACAGGATTTTCTTTAGGGATACGACAATCTCATTTCCGATCCACTAATCCTTCTTTACTGCATCCCTCACTCCCACTCATTGACGAATACACACGGAAATTGCGTCGCTATGAAATACTATGTGTTCTAAGACATATCATTCTAAATCGAGTAACGTTTCTATGGAAACGACAGGATTTTTTTTTGGGATACGACAATCTCATTTCCGATCCACTAATCCTTCTTCACTGCATCCCTCACACCCACTCATTCACGAATTCACACGGAAATTACGTCGCTATGACATACTATGGGTTCTATGACTTCTCCTTCTAAATCGAGTAACGTTTCTGTGGAAACGACAGGATTTTCTTTTGGGATACGACAATCTCATTTCCGATCCAGTATCCTTCTTTACTGCATCCCTCACTCCCACTCATTGACGAATTCACACGGAAATTGCATCGCTATGAAATACTATGTGTTCTAAGACATTTCCTTCTAAATCGAGTCATGTTTCTATTGAAACGACAGGATATTCTTTTGGGTTACGACAATCACATTTCCGATCCACTAATCCTTCTTTACTGCATCCCTCACTCCCACACATTGACGGATTCACACGGAAATTGTGTCGCTATGAAATACCATGTATTCTAAGACATTTCCTTCTAAATCGAGTAACGTTTCTATGGAAACGACAGGATTTTCTTTTGGGATACGACAATCTTATTTCCGATTCACTAATCCTTCTTTACTGCATCCCTCACTCCCACTCATTGACGAATTCACACGGAAATTGCGTCGCTATGAAATACTATGTGTTCTAAGACATTTTCTTCTAAATTGAGTAACGTTTCTATGGAAACGACAGGTTTTTCTTTTGGGATACGACAATCACATTTCCGATCCACTAATCCTTCTCTACTGCATCCCGCACTCCCACACATTGACGAATTCACACGGAAATTGTGTCGCTACGAAATACTATGAGTTCTATGACTTCTCCTTCTAAATCGAGTAACGTTTCTATGGAAACGACAGGATTTTCTTTTGATATACGACAATCTCAGTTCCGATCCACTAATCCTTCTTTACTGCATCCCTCACTCCCACTCATTGAGGAATTCACACATAAATTGCGTCGCAATGAAATACTATGTGTTCTAAGACATTTCCTTCTAAATCGAGTAACGTTTCTATGGAAACGACAGGACTTTATTTTTGGATACGACAATCACATTTCCGATCCACTAATCCGTCTTTACTGCATCCCTCACTCCCACACATTGACGAATTCACACGGAAATTGCGTCGCTATGAAATACTATGGGTTCTATGACTTCTCCTTCTAAATCGAGTAACGTTTCTATGGGAACGACAGGATTTTCTTTTGGGATACGACAATCTCATTTCCGATCCACTAACCCTCCTTTACTGCATCCCTCACTCCAACACACTGACGAATTCACACGGAAATTGCGTCGCTAGAAAATACTATGTGTTCTATGACATTTCCTTCTAAATCGAGTAACGTTTCTATGGAAACGAGAGGATTTTCTTTTGGGATACGACAATCTCATTTCCGACCCACTAATCCTTCTTTACTGCATCCCTCACTCCCACACATTGACGAATTCACACGGAAATTGCGTCGCTATGAAATACTATGTGTTCTAAGACATTTCTTTCTAAATCGAAAAACGTTTTTATGTAAACGACAGGATTTTCTTTTGGGATCCGACAATCACATTTCCGATCCACTAATCCTTCTTTACTGCATCCCTCACTCCCACACATTGACGAATTCACACGGAAATTGCGTCGCTATGAAATACTATGGGTTCTATGACTTCTCCTTCTAAATCGAGTAACGTTTCTATGGAAACGACAGGATTTTCTTTTGGGATACGACAATCTCATTTCCGATCCACTAATCCTTCTTTACTGCATCCCTCACTCCCACACATTGACGAATTCACACGGAAATTGCGTCGCTATGAAATACTATGTGTTCTAAGACATTTCCTCCTAAATCGAATAACGTTTCTATGGAAACAACAGGACTTTCTTTTTGGATACGACAATCACATTTCCGATCCACTAATCCTTCTTTACTGCATCCCCCACTCCCACAAATTGACGAATTAACACAGAAATTGAGTCGCTATGAAATACTATGGGTTCTATGGCTTCTCCTTCTAAATCGAGTAACGTTTCTATGGAAACGACCAGATTTTCTTTTGCGATACGACAATCTCATTTCCGATCCACTAACCCTCCTTTACTGCATTCCTCACTCCCACACACTGATGAATTCACACGGAAATTGCGTCGCTAAGAAATACTATGTGTTCTATGACATTTCCTTCTAAATCGAGTAACGTTTCTATGGAAACGAGAGGATTTTCTTTTGGGATACGACAATCTCATTTCCGATCCACTAATCCTTCTTTACTGCATCCCTCACTCCCACACATTGGCGAATTCACACGGAAATTGGGTCGCTATGAAATACTATGGGTTCTATGACTTCTCCTTCTAAATCGAGTAACATTTCTATGGGAACGACAGGATTTTCTTTTGGGACACGACAATCTCATTTCCGATCCACTAATCCTTCTTTACTGCATCCCTCACTCCCACACATTGACGAATTCACACGGAAATTGCGACGCTATGAAATACTATGTGTTCTAAGGCATTTCCTTCTAAATCGAGTAACGTTTCTATGGAAACGACAGGATTTTCTTTTGGGATACGACAATCACATTTCCGATCCACTAATCCTTCTTTACTGCATCCCTCACTCCCACACATTGACGAAATCACACGGAAATTGCGTCGCTATGAAATACTATGTGTTCTAAGACATTTCCTTCTAAATCGAATAACGTTTCTATGGAAACGACAGGACTTTCTTTCTGGATACGACAATCACATTTCCGATCCACTAATCCTTCTTTACTGCATCCCCCACTCCCACAAATTGACGAATTAACACAGAAATTGAGTCGCTATGAAATACTATGGGTTCTATGGCTTCTCCTTCTAAATCGAGTAACGTTTCTATGGAAACGACCAGATTTTCTTTTGCGATACGACAATCTCATTTCCGATCCACTAACCCTCCTTTACTGCATTCCTCACTCCCACACACTGATGAATTCACACGGAAATTGCGTCGCTAAGAAATACTATGTGTTCTATGACATTTCCTTCTAAATCGAGTAACGTTTCTATGGAAACGAGAGGATTTTCTTTTGGGATACGGCAATCTCATTTCCGATCCACTAATCCTTCTTTACTGCATCCCTCACTCCCACACATTGGCGAATTCACACGGAAATTGCGTCGATATGAAATACTATGGGTTCTATGACTTCTCCTTCTAAATCGAGTAACATTTCTATGGGAACGACAGGATTTTCTTTTGGGACACGACAATCTCATTTCCGATCCACTAATCCTTCTTTACTGCATCCCTCACTCCCACACATTGACGAATTCACACGGTAATTGCGTCGCTATGAAATACTATGTGATCTAAGACTTTTCCTTTTAAATCGAGTAACGTTTCTGTGGAAACGAAAGGATTTTCTTTTGGGATACGACAATCACATTTCCGATCCACTAATCCTTCTTTACTGCATCCCTCACTCCCACTGATTGACGAATTCACACGGAAATTGCGACGCTATGAAATACTATGTGTTCTAAGGCATTTCCTTCTAAATCGAGTAACGTTTCTATGGAAACGACAGGATTTTCTTTTGGGATACGACAATCACATTTCCGATCCACTAATCCTTCTTTACTGCATCCCACACTCCCACACATTGACGAAATCACACGGAAATTGCGTCGCTATGAAATACTGTGTGTTCTAAGACATTTCCTTCTAAATCGAGTAACGTTTCTATGGAAACGACAGGATTTTCTTATGGGATACGACAGTCACATTTCCGATCCACTAATCCTTCTTTACTGCATCCCTCACTCCCACACATTGACGAATTAACACAGAAATTGCGTCGCAATGAAATACTGAGGGTTCTATGACTTCTCCTTCTAAATCGAGTATCGTTTCTATGGAAATGACTGCCTTTTCTTTTGCGATACGAGTATCTCCTTCTTGATGCACTATGCCTTCTTTATTGCATCGCTAGCTCCCTCTCATTGACGCATTAACACAGAAATTGAGTCGCTATGAAATACTATGGGTTCTATGACTTCTGCTTCTAAATCGAGTAACGTTTCTACGGAAACGACAGGATTTTCTTTTGGGATGCGACAATCTCATTTCCGATCCACTAATCCTTCTTTACTGCATCCCTCACTCCCACTCATTGACGAATTCACACGGAAATTGCGTCGCTATGAAATACTATGTGTTCTAAGACATTTCCTTCTAAATTGCGTAACGTTTCTATGGAAACGACAGGATTTTCTTTTGGGATACGACAATCACATTTCCGATCCTCTAATCCTTCTTTACTGCATCCCGCACTCCCACACATTGACGAATTCACACGGAAATTGCGTCGCTATGAAATACTATGGGTTCTATGACTTCTCCTTCTAAATAGAGTAACGTTTCTATGGAAACGACAGGATTTTCTTTTGGGATACAGCAATCTCATTACCGATCCACTAATCCTTCTTTACTGCATCCCTCACTCCTACTCATTGACGAATTCACACGGAAATTGCGTCGCCATGAAATACTATGGGTTCTATGACTTCTCCTTCTAAATCGAGTAACGTTGTATGGAAACGACAGGATTTTCTTTTGGGATACGACAACCACATTTCTGATCCACTAATCCTTCTTTACTGCATCCCTCACTCCCACTCATTGACGAATTCACACGGAAATTGCGTCGCTATGAAATACTATGTGTTCTAAGACATTTAATTCTAAATCGAGTAACGTTTCTATGGAAACGACAGCATTTTCTTTTGGGATACGACAATCTCATTTCCGATCCACTAATCCTTCTTTACTGCATCCCTCACCCCCACACATTGACGAATTCACTCGGAAATTGCGTCGCTTTGAAATACTATGTGTTCTATGACATCTCCTTCTAAATCGAGTAACGTTTCTATGGAAACGACAGGACTTTCTTTTGGGATACGACAATCTCATTTCCGATCCACTAATCTTTCCATACTGCATCCCTCACTCCCACACATTGACGAATTAACACAGCAATTGCATCGCAATGAAATTCTATGGGTTCTATGACTTCTCATTTTTAATCGAGTATCGTTTCTATGGATACAACTGGCTTTTCTTTTGCGATACGAGTATCTCATTCTCGATGCACTATTCCATCTTCATTGCATCCCTAGCTCCCTCACATTGACGAATTAACACAGATATTGAGTCGCTATAAAATACTATGGGTTCTATGACTTCTCCTTCTAAATCGAGTAATGTTTCTATGGAAACGACAGGATTTTCTTTAGGGATACGACAATCTCATTTCCGATCCACTAATCCTTCTTTACTGCATCCCTCACTCCCACTCATTGACGAATACACACGGAAATTGCGTCGCTATGAAATACTATGTGTTCTAAGACATATCATTCTAAATCGAGTAACGTTTCTATGGAAACGACAGGATTTTTTTTTGGGATACGACAATCTCATTTCCGATCCACTAATCCTTCTTCACTGCATCCCTCACACCCACTCATTCACGAATTCACACGGAAATTACGTCGCTATGACATACTATGGGTTCTATGACTTCTCCTTCTAAATCGAGTAACGTTTCTGTGGAAACGACAGGATTTTCTTTTGGGATACGACAATCTCATTTCCGATCCAGTATCCTTCTTTACTGCATCCCTCACTCCCACTCATTGGCGAATTCACACGGAAATTGCATCGCTATGAAATACTATGTGTTCTAAGACATTTCCTTCTAAATCGAGTCATGTTTCTATTGAAACGACAGGATATTCTTTTGGGTTACGACAATCACATTTCCGATCCACTAATCCTTCTTTACTGCATCCCTCACTCCCACACATTGACGGATTCACACGGAAATTGTGTCGCTATGAAATACCTTGTATTCTAAGACATTTCCTTCTAAATCGAGTAACGTTTCTATGGAAACGACAGGATTTTCTTTTGGGATACGACAATCTTATTTCCGATTCACTAATCCTTCTTTACTGCATCCCTCACTCCCACTCATTGACGAATTCACACGGAAATTGCGTCGCTATGAAATACTATGTGTTCTAAGACATTTTCTTCTAAATTGAGTAACGTTTCTATGGAAACGACAGGTTTTTCTTTTGGGATACGACAATCACATTTCCGATCCACTAATCCTTCTCTACTGCATCCCGCACTCCCACACATTGACGAATTCACACGGAAATTGTGTCGCTACGAAATACTATGAGTTCTATGACTTCTCCTTCTAAATCGAGTAACGTTTCTATGGAAACGACAGGATTTTCTTTTGATATACGACAATCTCAGTTCCGATCCACTAATCCTTCTTTACTGCATCCCTCACTCCCACTCATTGAGGAATTCACACATAAATTGCGTCGCAATGAAATACTATGTGTTCTAAGACATTTCCTTCTAAATCGAGTAACGTTTCTATGGAAACGACAGGACTTTATTTTTGGATACGACAATCACATTTCCGATCCACTAATCCGTCTTTACTGCATCCCTCACTCCCACACATTGACGAATTCACACGGAAATTGCGTCGCTATGAAATACTATGGGTTCTATGACTTCTCCTTCTAAATCGAGTAACGTTTCTATGGGAACGACAGGATTTTCTTTTGGGATACGACAATCTCATTTCCGATCCACTAACCCTCCTTTACTGCATCCCTCACTCCAACACACTGACGAATTCACACGGAAATTGCGTCGCTAGAAAATACTATGTGTTCTATGACATTTCCTTCTAAATCGAGTAACGTTTCTATGGAAACGAGAGGATTTTCTTTTGGGATACGACAATCTCATTTCCGACCCACTAATCCTTCTTTACTGCATCCCTCACTCCCACACATTGACGAATTCACACGGAAATTGCGTCGCTATGAAATACTATGTGTTCTAAGACATTTCTTTCTAAATCGAAAAACGTTTTTATGTAAACGACAGGATTTTCTTTTGGGATCCGACAATCACATTTCCGATCCACTAATCCTTCTTTACTGCATCCCTCACTCCCACACATTGACGAATTCACACGGAAATTGCGTCGCTATGAAATACTATGGGTTCTATGACTTCTCCTTCTAAATCGAGTAACGTTTCTATGGAAACGACAGGATTTTCTTTTGGGATACGACAATCTCATTTCCGATCCACTAATCCTTCTTTACTGCATCCCTCACTCCCACACATTGACGAATTCACACGGAAATTGCGTCGCTATGAAATACTATGTGTTCTAAGACATTTCCTCCTAAATCGAATAACGTTTCTATGGAAACAACAGGACTTTCTTTTTGGATACGACAATCACATTTCCGATCCACTAATCCTTCTTTACTGCATCCCCCACTCCCACAAATTGACGAATTAACACAGAAATTGAGTCGCTATGAAATACTATGGGTTCTATGGCTTCTCCTTCTAAATCGAGTAACGTTTCTATGGAAACGACCAGATTTTCTTTTGCGATACGACAATCTCATTTCCGATCCACTAACCCTCCTTTACTGCATTCCTCACTCCCACACACTGATGAATTCACACGGAAATTGCGTCGCTAAGAAATACTATGTGTTCTATGACATTTCCTTCTAAATCGAGTAACGTTTCTATGGAAACGAGAGGATTTTCTTTTGGGATACGACAATCTCATTTCCGATCCACTAATCCTTCTTTACTGCATCCCTCACTCCCACACATTGGCGAATTCACACGGAAATTGGGTCGCTATGAAATACTATGGGTTCTATGACTTCTCCTTCTAAATCGAGTAACATTTCTATGGGAACGACAGGATTTTCTTTTGGGACACGACAATCTCATTTCCGATCCACTAATCCTTCTTTACTGCATCCCTCACTCCCACACATTGACGAATTCACACGGAAATTGCGACGCTATGAAATACTATGTGTTCTAAGGCATTTCCTTCTAAATCGAGTAACGTTTCTATGGAAACGACAGGATTTTCTTTTGGGATACGACAATCACATTTCCGATCCACTAATCCTTCTTTACTGCATCCCTCACTCCCACACATTGACGAAATCACACGGAAATTGCGTCGCTATGAAATACTATGTGTTCTAAGACATTTCCTTCTAAATCGAATAACGTTTCTATGGAAACGACAGGACTTTCTTTCTGGATACGACAATCACATTTCCGATCCACTAATCCTTCTTTACTGCATCCCCCACTCCCACAAATTGACGAATTAACACAGAAATTGAGTCGCTATGAAATACTATGGGTTCTATGGCTTCTCCTTCTAAATCGAGTAACGTTTCTATGGAAACGACCAGATTTTCTTTTGCGATACGACAATCTCATTTCCGATCCACTAACCCTCCTTTACTGCATTCCTCACTCCCACACACTGATGAATTCACACGGAAATTGCGTCGCTAAGAAATACTATGTGTTCTATGACATTTCCTTCTAAATCGAGTAACGTTTCTATGGAAACGAGAGGATTTTCTTTTGGGATACGGCAATCTCATTTCCGATCCACTAATCCTTCTTTACTGCATCCCTCACTCCCACACATTGGCGAATTCACACGGAAATTGCGTCGATATGAAATACTATGGGTTCTATGACTTCTCCTTCTAAATCGAGTAACATTTCTATGGGAACGACAGGATTTTCTTTTGGGACACGACAATCTCATTTCCGATCCACTAATCCTTCTTTACTGCATCCCTCACTCCCACACATTGACGAATTCACACGGTAATTGCGTCGCTATGAAATACTATGTGATCTAAGACTTTTCCTTTTAAATCGAGTAACGTTTCTGTGGAAACGAAAGGATTTTCTTTTGGGATACGACAATCACATTTCCGATCCACTAATCCTTCTTTACTGCATCCCTCACTCCCACTGATTGACGAATTCACACGGAAATTGCGACGCTATGAAATACTATGTGTTCTAAGGCATTTCCTTCTAAATCGAGTAACGTTTCTATGGAAACGACAGGATTTTCTTTTGGGATACGACAATCACATTTCCGATCCACTAATCCTTCTTTACTGCATCCCTCACTCCCACACATTGACGAAATCACACGGAAATTGCGTCGCTATGAAATACTGTGTGTTCTAAGACATTTCCTTCTAAATCGAGTAACGTTTCTATGGAAACGACAGGATTTTCTTATGGGATACGACAGTCACATTTCCGATCCACTAATCCTTCTTTACTGCATCCCTCACTCCCACACATTGACGAATTAACACAGAAATTGCGTCGCAATGAAATACTGAGGGTTCTATGACTTCTCCTTCTAAATCGAGTATCGTTTCTATGGAAATGACTGCCTTTTCTTTTGCGATACGAGTATCTCCTTCTTGATGCACTATGCCTTCTTTATTGCATCGCTAGCTCCCTCTCATTGACGCATTAACACAGAAATTGAGTCGCTATGAAATACTATGGGTTCTATGACTTCTGCTTCTAAATCGAGTAACGTTTCTACGGAAACGACAGGATTTTCTTTTGGGATGCGACAATCTCATTTCCGATCCACTAATCCTTCTTTACTGCATCCCTCACTCCCACTCATTGACGAATTCACACGGAAATTGCGTCGCTATGAAATACTATGTGTTCTAAGACATTTCCTTCTAAATTGCGTAACGTTTCTATGGAAACGACAGGATTTTCTTTTGGGATACGACAATCACATTTCCGATCCACTAATCCTTCTTTACTGCATCCCGCACTCCCACACATTGACAAATTCACACGGAAATTGCGTCGCTATGAAATACTATGGGTTCTATGACTTCTCCTTCTAAATAGAGTAACGTTTCTATGGAAACGACAGGATTTTCTTTTGGGATACGACAATCACATTTCCGATCCACTAATCCTTCTTTACTGCATCCCTCACTCCCACACATTGACGAATTCACACGGAAATTGCGTCGCTGTGAAATACTATGTGTTCTAAGACATTTCTTTCTAAATCGAGTAACGCTTCTATGGAAACGACAGGATTTTCTTTTGGGATACGACAATCACATTTCCGATCCACCAATCCATCTTTACTGCATCCCTCACTCCCACACATTGACGAATTAACACAGAAATTGAGTCGCTATGAAATACTATGGGTCCTATGGCTTCACCTTCTAAATCGAGTAACGTTCCTATGGAAACGACCGGATTTTCTTTTGCGGTACGACAATCTCATTTACGTTCCACTAACCCTCCTTTACTGCATCCCTCACTCCCACACACTGACGAATTCACACGGAAATTGCGTCGCTAAGAATTACTATGTGTTCTATGACATTTCCTTCTAAATCGAGTAACGTTTCTGTGGAAACGACAGGATTTTCTTTTGGGATACGACAATCACATTTCCGATCCACTAATCCTTCTCTACTGCATCCCGCACTCCCACACATTGACGAATTCACACGGAAATTGCATCGCTATGACATACTATGGGTTCTATGACTTCTCCTTCTAAATCGAGTAACGTTTCTATGGAAACGACAGGATTTTCTTTTGGGATACGACAATCTCAGTTCCGATCCACTAATCCTTCTTTACTGCATCCCTCACTCCCACTCATTGAGGAATTCACACGGAAATTGCGTCGCATTGAGATACTATGCGTTCTAAGACATTTCCTTCTAAATCGAGTAACGTTTCTATGGAAACGACGGGACTTTCTTACTGGATACGACAATCACATTTCCGATCCACTAATCCTTCTTTACTGCATCCCTCACTCCCACACATTGACGAATTAACACAGAAATTGAGTCGCTATGAAATACTATGGGTTCTATGGCTTCTCCTGCTAAATCGAGTAACGTTTCTATGGAAACGACAGGATTTTCTTTTGGGATACGACAATCACATTTCCGATCCACTAATCCTTCTTTACTGCATCCCTCACTCCCACACATTGACGAATTGACACGGAAATTGCGTCGCTATGATATACTATGTGTTCTAAGACATTTCCTCCTAAATCGAGTAACGTTTCTATGGAAACGACAGGATTTTCTTTTGGTATACGACAATCACATTTCCGATCCACTATCCTTCTTTACTGCATCCCTCACTCCCACACATTGACGAATTCACACGGAAATTGCGTCGCTATGAAATACTATGGGTTCTAAGACATTTCTTTCTAAATCGAGTAACGTTTCTATGGAAACGACAGGACTTTCTTTTGGGATCCGACAATCACATTTCCGATCCACTAATCCTTCTTTACTGCATCCCTCACTCCCACACATTGACGAATTCACACGGAAATTGCGTCGCTATGAAATACTATGTGTTCTATGACTTCTCCTTCTAAATCGAGTAACGTTTCTGTGGAAACGAAAGGATTTTCTTTTGGGATACGACAATCTCATTTCCGATTCACTAATCCTACTTTACTGCATCCCTCACTCCCACTCATTGACGAATTCACACGGAAATTGCGTCACAATGAAATACTATGGGTTCTATGACTTCTCCTTCTAAATCGAGTATCGTTTATATGGAAACGACTGGCTTTTCTTTTGCGATACGAGTATCCACTTCTCGATGCGCTATTCCTTCTTTATTGCATCCCTAGCTCCCTCTCATTGACGCATTAACACAGAAATTGAGTCGCTATGAAATACTATTTGTTCTATGACTTCTCCTTCTAAATCGAGTAACGTTTCTATGGAAACGACAGGATTTTCTTTTGGGATACGACAATCACATTTCCGATCCACTAATCCTTCTTTACTGCATCCCTCACTCCCACACATTGACGAAATCACACGGAAATTGCGTCGCTATGAAATACTGTGTGTTCTAAGACATTTCCTTCTAAATCGAGTAACGTTTCTGTGGAAACGACAGGATTTTCTTTTGGGATACGACAATCTCATTTCCGATCCAGTAATCCTTCTTTACTGCATCCCTCACTCCCACTCATTGACGAATTCACACGGAAATTGCATCGCTATGACATACTATGGGTTCTATGACTTCTCCTTCTAAATCGAGTAACGTTTCTGTGGAAACGACAGGATTTTCTTTTGGGATACGACAATCTCATTTCCGATCCACTAATCCTTCTCTACTGCATCCCGCACTCCCACACATTGACGAATTCACACGGAAATTGCATCGCTATGACATACTTTGGGTTCTATGACTTCTCCTTCTAAATCGAGTAACGTTTCTATGGAAACGACAGGATTTTCTTTTGGGATACGACAATCTCAGTTCCGATCCACTAATCCTTCTTTACTGCATCCCTCACTCCCACTCATTGAGGAATTCACACGGAAATTGCGTCGCTATGAGATACTATGTGTTCTAAGACATTTCCTTCCAAATCGAGTAACGTTTCTATGGAAACGACGGGACTTTCTTTTTGGATACGACAATCACATTTCCGATCCACTAATCCTTCTTTACCGCATCCCTCACTCCCACACATTGACGAATTAACACAGAAATTGAGTCGCTATGAAATACTATGTGTTCTATGGCTTCTCCTGCTAAATCGAGTAACATTTCTATGGAAACGACAGGATTTTCTTTTGGGATACGACAATCACATTTCCGATCCACTAATCCTCCTTTACTGCATCCCTCACTCCCACACATTGACGAATTGACACGGAAATTGCGTCGCTATGATATACTATGTGTTCTAAGACATTTCCTCCTAAATCGAGTAACGTTTCTATGGAAACGACAGGATTTTCTTTTGGGAAACGACAATCACATTTCCGATCCACTAATCCTTCTTTACTGCATCCCTCACTGCCACACATTGACGAATTCACACGGAAATTGCGTCGCTATGAAATACTATGGGTTCTATGACTTCTCCTTCTAAATCGAGTAACGTTTCTATGGAAACGACAGGATTTTCATTTGGGATACGACAATCTCATTTCCGATTCACTAATCCTTCTTTACTGCATCCCTCACTCCCACACATTGACGAATTCACACGGATATTGCGTCGCTATGAAATACTATGTGTTCTAAGACATTTCCTTCTAAATCGAGTAACGTTTCTATGGAAACGACAGGATTCTCTTTTGGGATACGACAATCTCATTTCCGATCCACTAATCCTTCTTTACTGCATCCCTCACTCCCACACATTGACGAATTCACACGGAAATTGCGTCGCTATGAAATACTATGGGTTCTAAGACATTTCTTTCTAAATCGAGTAACGTTTCTATGGAAACGACAGGATTTTCTTTTGGGATCCGACAATCACATTTCCGATCCACTAATCCTTCTTTACTGCATCCCTCACTCCCACACATTGACGAATTCACACGGAAATTGCGTCGCTATGAAATACTATGGGTTCTATGACTTCTCTTTCTAAATCGAGTAACGTTTCTATGGAAACGACAGGATTTTCTTTTGGGATACGACAATCTCATTTCCGATCCACTAATCCTTCTTTACTGCATTCCTCACTCCCACACATTGACGAATTCACACGGAAATTGCGTCGCTATGAAATACTATGTGTTCTAAGACATTTCCTTCTAAATCGAGTAACGTTTCTATGGAAACGACAGGACTTTCTGTTTGGATACGACAATAACATTTCCGATCCACTAATCCTTCTTTACTGCATCCCTCACTCCCACACATTGACGAATTAACACAGAAATTGAGTCGCTATGAAATACTATGGGTTCTATGGCTTCTCCTTCTAAATCGAGTAACGTTTCTATGGAAACGACCAGATTTTCTTTTGCGATACGACTATCTCATTTCCGATCCACTAACCCTCCTTTACTGCATCCCTCACTCCCACACACTGATGAATTCACACGGAAATTGTGTCGCTAAGAAATACTATGTGTTCTATGACATTTCCTTCTAAATCGAGTAACGTTTCTATGGAAACGAGAGGATTTTCTTTTGGGATACGACAATCTCATTTCCGATCCACTAATCCTTCTTTACTGCATCCCTCACTCCCACACATTGACGAAGTCACACGGAAATTGCGTCGCTACGAAATACTATGTGTTCTATGACTTCTCCTTCTAAATCGAGTAACGTTTCTGTGGAAACGACAGGATTTTCTTTTGGGATACGACAATCAGATTTCCGATCCACTAATCCTTCTTTACTGCATCCCTCACTCCCACTCATTGACGAATTCACACGGAAATTGCGACGCTATGAAATACTATGTGTTCTAAGGCATTTCCGTCTAAATCGAGTAACGTTTCTATGGAAACGACAGGATTTTCTTTTGGGATACGACAATCACATTTCCGATCCACTAATCCTTCTTTACTGCATCCCTCACTCCCACACATTGACGAAATCACACGGAAATTGCGTCGCTATGAAATACTGTGTGTTCTAAGACATTTCCTTCTAAATCGAGTAACGTTTCTATGGAAACGACAGGATTTTCTTTTGGGATACGACAGTCACATTTCCGATCCACTAATCCTTCTTTACTGCATCCCTCACTCCCACACATTGACGAATTAACACAGCAATTGCGTCGCAATAAAATACTATGGGTTCTATGACTTCTCCTTCTAAATCGAGTATCGTTTCTATGTAAATGACTGCCTTTTCTTTTGCGATACGAGTATCTCCTTCTCGATGCACTATGCCTTCTTTATTGCATCCCTAGCTCCCTCTCATTGACGCATTAACACAGAAATTGAGTCGCTATGAAATACTACGGGTTCTATGACTTCTCCTTCTAAATCGAGTAACGTTTCTACGGAAACGACAGGATTTTCTTTTGGGATGCGACAATCTCATTTCCGATCCACTAATCCTTCTTTACTGCATCCCTCACTACCACTAATTGACGAATTCACACGGAGATTGCGTCGCTATGAAATACTATGGGTTCTATGACTTCTCCTTCTAAATCGAGTAACGTTTCTATGGAAACGACAGGATTTTCTTTTGGGATACGGCAATCTCATTTCCGATCCACTAATCCTTCTTTACTGCATCCCTCACTCCCACACATTGACGAATTCACACGGAAATTGCGTCGCTATGAAATACTATGTGTTCTAAGACATTTCTTTCTAAATCGAGTAACGTTTCTATGGAAACGAAAGGATTTTCTTTTCGGATCCGACAATCACATTTCCGATCCACTAATCCTTCTTTACTGCGTCCCTCACTCCCACACATTGACGAAATCACACGGGAATTGCGTCGCTATGAAATACTGTGTGTTCTAAGACATTTCCCTCTAAATCGAGTAACGTTTCTATGGAAACGACAGGATTTTCTTTTGGGATACGACAATCACATTTGCGATCCACTAATCCTTCTTTACTGCATCCCTCACTCCCACACATTGACGAATTCACACGGAAATTGCGTCGCTATGAAATACTATGTGTTCTATGACTTCTCCTTCTAAATCGAGTAACGTTTCTGTGGAAACGACAGGATTTTCTTTTGGGATACGACAATCTCATTTCCGATCCACTAATCCTTCTTTACTGCATCCCTCACTCCCACCCACTGACGAATTCACACGGAAATTGCGTCGCTATGAAATACTATGTGTTCTAAGACATTTCCTCCTAAATCGAGTAACGTTTCTATGGAAACGACAGGATTTTCTTTTGGGATACGACAATCACATTTTTGATCCACTAATCCTTCTTTACTGCATCCCTCACTGGCACACATTGACAAATTCACACGGAAATTGCGTCGCTATGAAGTACTATGGGTTCTATGACTTCTCCTTCTAAATCGAGTAACGTTTCTATGGAAACGACAGGATTTTCATTTGGGATACGACAATCTCATTTCCGATCCACTAATCCTTCTTTACTGCATCCCTCACTCCCACACATTGACGAATTCACACGGATATTGCGTCGCTATGAAATACTATGTGCTCTTAGACATTTCCTTCTAAATCGAGTAACGTTTCTATGGAAACGACAGGATTTTCTTTTGGGATACGACAGTCTCATTTCTGAAATTGCGTCGCTATGAAATACTGTGTGTTCTAAGAAATTTCCTTCTAAATCGAGTAACGTTTCTACGGAAACGACAGGATTTTCTTTTGGGATACGACAATCACATTTGCGATCCACTAATCCTTCTTTACTGCATCCCTCACTCCCACACATTGACGAGTTCACACGGAAATTGCGTCGCTATGAAATACTATGGGTTCTATGACTTCTCCTTCTAAATCGAGTATCGTTTCTATGGAAATGACTGCCTTTTCTTTTGCGTTACGAGTATCTCCTTCTCGATGCACTATTCTTTCTTTATTGCATCCCTAGCTTCCTCGCATTGTCGCATTAACACAGAAATTGAGTCGCTATGAAATACTATGGGTTCTATGACTTCTCCTTCTAAATCGAGTAACGTTTCTACGGAAACGACAGGATTTTCTTTTGGGATACGACAATCTCATTTCCGATCCACTAATCCTTCTTTACTGCATCCCTCACTCCCACTCATTGACGAATTCACACGGAAATTGCGTCGCTATGAAATACTATGTGTTCTAAGACATTTCCTTCTAAATTGAGTAACGTTTCTATGGAAACGACAGGATTTTCTTTTGGGATACGACAATCACATTTCCGATCCACTAATCCTTCTTTACTGCATCCCGCACTCCCACACATTGACGAATTCACACGGAAATTGCGTCGCTATGAAATACTATGGGTTCTATGACTTCTCCTTCTAAATCGAGTAACGTTTCAATGGAAACGACAGGATTTTCTTTTGGGATACGACAATCTCATTTCCGATCCACTAATCCTTCTTTACTGCATCCCGCACTCCCACACATTGACGAATTCACACGGAAATTGCGTCGCTATGAAATACTATGTGTTCTAAGACATTTCTATCTAAATCGAGTAACGTTTCTATGGAAACGACAGGATTTTCTTTTGGGATACGACAATCATATTTCCGATCCACTAATCCTTCTTTACTGCATCCCTCACTCCCACACATTGATGAAATTCACACGGAAATTGCGTCGCTATGAAATACTGTGTGTTCTAAGACATTTCCTTCTAAATCGAGTAACGTTTCTATGGAAACGACAGGATTTTCTTTTGGGATACGACAATCACATTTCCGATCCACTAATCCTTCTTTACTGCATCCCTCACTCCCACACATTGACGAATTAACACAGCAATTGCGTCGCAATGAAATACTATGGGTTCTATGACTTCTCCTTCTAAATCGAGTAATGTTTCTATGGAAACGACAGGATTTTCATTTGGGATACGACAATCTCATTTCCGATTCACTAATCCTTCTTTACTGCATCCCTCACTCCCACACATTGACAAATTCACACGGAAATGGCGTCGCTATGAAATACTATGGGTTCTATGACATTTCCTTCTGAATCGAGTAACGTTTCTATGGTAACGACAGGATTTTCCTTTGGCATACGACAATCTCATTTCCGATCCACTATTCCTTCTTTACTGCATCCTCAATCCCACACATTGACGAATTCACACGGAAATTGCGTCGCTATGAAATACTATGTGTTCTAAGACATTTCCTTCTAAATCGAGTTACGTTTCTATGGAAACGACAGGATTCTCTTTTGGGATACGACAATCTCATTTCCGATCCACTAATCCTTCTTTACTGCATCCCTCACTCCCACACATTGACGAATTCACACGGAAATTGCGTCGCTATGAAATACTATGTGATCTAAGACATTTCCTTCTAAATCGAGTAACGTTTCTATGGAAACGACAGGATTTTCTTTTGGATACGACAATCACATTTCCGACCCACTAATCCTTCTTTACTGCGTCCCTCACTCCCACTCATTGACGAATTCACACGGAAATTGCGTCGCTATGAAATACTATGTGTTCTAAGGCATTTCCTTCTAAATCGAGTAACGTTTCTACGGAAACGACAGGATTTTCTTTTGGGATACGACAATCACATTTCCGATCCACTAATCCTTCTTTACTGCATCCCTCACTCCCACACATTGACGAATTAACACAGCAATTGCGTCGCAATGAAATACTATGGGTTCTATGACTTCTCCATCTAAATCGAGTATCGTTTCTATGGAAATGACTGCCTTTTCTTTTGCGATACGAGTATCTCCTTCTCGATGCACTATTCCTTCTTTATTGCATCCCTAGCTCCCTCTCATCGACGCATTAACACAGAAATTGAGTCGCTATGAAATACTATGGGTTCTGTGACTTCTACTTCTAAATCGAGTAACGTTTCTACGGAAACGACAGGATTTTCTTTTCGGATACGACAATCTCATTTCCGATCCACTAATCCTTCTTTACTGCATCCCTCACTCCCACTCATTGACGAATTCACACGGAAATTGCGTCGCAATGAAATACTATGTGTTCTAAGACATTTCCCTCTAAATTGAGTAATGTTTCTATGGAAACGACAGGATTTTCTTTTGGAATACGACAATCACATTTCCGATCCACTAATCCTTCTTTACTGCATCCCGCACTCCCACACATTGACGAATTAACACGGAAATTGCGTCGCTATGAAATACTATGGGTTCTATGACTTCTCCTTCTAAATCGAGTAATGTTTCTATGGAAACGACAGATTTTCTTTTGGATACGACAATCTCATTTCCGATCCACTAATCCTTCTTTACTGCATCCCGCACTCCCACACATTGACGAATTCACAAGGAAATTGCGTCGCTATGAAATACTATGTGTTGTAAGACATTTCTATCTAATTCGAGTAACGTTTCTACGGAAACGACAGGATTTTCTTTTGGGATACGACAATCACATTTCCGATCCACTAATCCTTCTTTACTGCATCCCTCACTCCCACACATTGATGAAATCACACGGAAATTGCGTCGCTATGAAATACTGTGTGTTCTAAGACATTTCCTTCTAAATCGAGTAACGTTTCTGTAGAAACGACAGGATTTTCTTTTGGGATACGACAATCACATTTCCGATCCACTAATCCTTCTTTACTGCATCCCTCACTCCCACACAATGACGAATTCACACGGAAATTGCGTCGCTATGAAATACTATGTGTTCTATGACTTCTCCTTCTAAATCGAGTAACGTCTCTATGGAAACGACAAGATTTTCTTTTGGATACGACAATCTCATTTCCGATCCACTAATCCTTCTTTACTGCACCCCTCACTCCCACTCATTGACGTATTCACACGGAAATTGCGTCGCTATGAAATACTATGTGTGCTAAGATATTTCCTTCTAAATCGAGTAACGTTTCTATTTAAACGACAGGATTTTCTTTTGGATACGAAAATCACATTTCCGTTCCACTAATCCTTCTTTACTGCATTCCTCACTCCCACACATTGACGAATTCACACGGAAATTGCGTCGCTATGAAATACTATGGGTTTTATGACATTTCCTTCTGAATCGAGTAACGTTTCTATGGAAACGACAGGATTTTCTTTTGGCATACGACAATCTCATTTCCGATCCACTAATCCTTCTTTACTGCATCCCTCACTCCCACACATTGACGAATTCACACGGAAATTGCGTCGCTATGAAATACTATGTGTTCTAAGACATTTCCTTCTAAATCGAGTTACGTTTCTATGGAAACGACAGGATTCTCTTTTGGGATACGACAATCTCATTTCCGATCCACTAATCCTTCTTTACTGCATCCCTCACACCCACACATTGACGAATTCACACGGAAATTGCGTCGCTATGAAATACTATGGGTTCTATGACTTCTCCTTCTAAATCGAGTAACGTTTCTATGGGAACGACAGGATTTTCTTTTGGGATACAACAATCTCATTTCCGATCCACTAATCCTTCTTTACTGCATCCATCACTCCCACACATTGACGAATTCACACGGAAATTGCGTCGCTATGAAATACTATGTGATCTAAGACATTTCCTTCTAAATCGAGTAACGTTTCTATGGAAACGACAGGATTTTCTTTTGGGATATGACAATCACATTTCCGATCCACTAATCCTTCTTTACTGCATCCCTCACTTCCACACATTGACGAATTCACACGGAAATTGCTAAGCTATGAAATACTATGTGTTCTAAGGCATTTCCTTTAAATTGAGTAACGTTTCTATGGAAACGACAGGATTTTCGTTTGGGATACGACAATCACATTTCCGATCCACTAATCCTTCTTTACTGCATCCCGCACTCCCACACATTGACGAATTCACACGGAAATTGCGTCGCTATGAAATACCATGGGTTCTATGACTTCTCCTTCTAAATCGAGTAACGTCTCTATGGAAACGACAGGGTTTTCTTTTGGGATACGACAATCTCATTTCCGATCCACTAATCCTTCTTTACTGCATCCCGCACTCCCGCACATTGACGAATTCACACGGAAATTGCGTCGCTATGAAATACTATGTGTTCTAAGACATTTCTATCTAAATCGAGTAACGTTTCTATGGAAACAACAGGATTTTCTTTTGGGATACGACAGTCACATTTCCGATCCACTAATCCTTTTTTACTGCATCCCTCACTCCCACACATTGATGAAATCACACGGAAATTGCGTCGCCATGAAATACTGTGTGTTCTAAGGCATTTCCTTCTAAATCGAGTAACGTTTCTGTAGAAACGAGAGGATTTTCTTTTGGGATACGACAATCACATTTCCGATCCACTAATCCTTCTTTACTGCATCCCTCACTCCCACACATTGAGGAATTCACACGGAAATTGCGTCGCTATGGAATACTATGTGTTCTATGACTTCTCCTTTTAAATCGAGTAACGTCTCTATGGAAACGACAGGATTTTCTTTTGGGATACGGCAATCTCATTTCCGATCCACTAATCCTCCTTTACTGCATCCCTCATTCCCACTCATTGACGAATTCACACGGAAATTGCGTCGCTATGAAATGCTACTTGTTCTAAGACATTTCCTTCCAAATCGAGTAACGTTTCTATGGAAACGACAGGATTTTCTTTTGGGATACGACAATCTCATTTCCGATCCACTAATCCTTCTTTACTGCATCCCTCACTCCCACACATTGACGAATTCACACAGAAATTGCGTCGCTTTGAAATACTATGTGTTCTACGACTTCTCCTTCTAAAGCGAGTAACGTCTCTATGGAAACGACAGGATTTTCTTTTGGGATACGACAATCTCATTTCCGATCCACTAATCCTTCTTTACTTCATCCCTCACTCCCACGCATTGACGAATTCACACGGAAATTGCGTCGCTATGAAATACTATGTGTTCTAAGACATTTCATTCTAAATCGAGTAACCTTTCTATGGAAACGACAGGATTCTCTTTTGGGATACGACAATCTCATTTCCGATCCACTAATCCTTCTTTATTGCATCCCTCACTCCCACACATTGACGAATTCACACGGAAATTGCGTCGCTATGAAATACAATGGGTTCTATGACTTCTCCTTCTAAATCGAGTAACGTTTCTATGGAAACGACAGGATTTTCTTTTGGGATACGACAATCTCATTTCCGATCCACTAATCCTTCTTTACTTCATCCCTCACTCCCACGCATTGACGAATTCACACGGAAATTGCGTCGCTATGAAATACTATGTGTTCTAAGACATTTCATTCTAAATCGAGTAACCTTTCTATCGAAACGACAGGATTCTCTTTTGGGATACGACAATCTCATTTCCGATCCACTAATCCTTCTTTATTGCATCCCTCACTCCCACACACTGACGAATTCACACGGAAATTGCGTCGCTATGAAATACAATGGGTTCTATGTCTTCTCCTCCTAAATCGAGTAACGTTTCTATGGAAACGACAGGATTTTCTTTTGGGATACGACAATCTCATTTCCGATCCACTAATCCTCCTTTACTGCATCCCTCATTCCCACTCATTGACGAATTCACACGGAAATTGCGTCGCTATGAAATGCTACTTGTTCTAAGACATTTCCTTCCAAATCGAGTAACGTTTCTATGGAAACGACAGGATTTTCTTTTGGGATACGACAATCTCATTTCCGATCCACTAATCCTTCTTTACTGCATCCCTCACTCCCACACATTGACGAATTCACACGGAAATTGCGTCGCTTTGTAATACTATGTGTTCTAAGACATTTCCTTCTAAATCGAGTAACGTATCTATGGAAACGACAGGATTTTCTTTTGGGATACGACAATCACATTTCCGATCCACTAATCCTTCTTTACTGCATCCCTGACTCCCACTCATTGACGAAATCACACGGAAATTGCGTCGCTATGAAATACTATGTGTTCTAAGACATTTCCTTCTAAATCGAGTAACGTTTCTATGGAAACGACAGGATTTTCTTTTGGGATACGACAATCACATTTCCGATTCACTAATCCTTCTTTACTGCATCCCTCACTCCCACACATTGACGAAATCACACGGAAATTGCGTCGCTATGAAGTACTGTGTATTCTAAGACATTTCCTTCTAAATCGAGTAACGTTTCCATGGATACGACAGGATTTTCTTTTGGGATACGACAATCACATTTCCGATCCACTAATCCTTCTTTACTGCATCCCTCACTCCCACACATTGACGAATTAACACAGGAATTGCGTCGCAATGTAATACTATGGGTTCTATGACTTCTCCTTCTAAATCGAGTATCGTTTCTATGGAAATGACTGCCTTTTCTTTTGCGATACGAGTATCTACTTCTCGATGCACTATTCCTTCTTTATTGCATCCCTAGCTCCCTCTCATTGACGCATTAACACAGAAATTGAGTCGCTATGAAATACTATGGGTTCTATGACTTCTCCTTCTAAATCGAGTAACGTTTCAATGGAAACGACAGGATTTTCTTTTGGGATACGACAATCTCATTTCCGATCCACTAATCCTTCTTTACTGCATCCCTCACTACCTCTCATTGACGAATTCACACGGAAATTGCGTCGCTATGAAATACAATGTGTTCTATGACATTTCCTTCTAAATTGAGTAACGTTTCTATGGAAACGACAGGATTTTCTTTTGGGATACGACAATCACATTTCCGATCCACTAATCCTTCTTTACTGCATCCCGCACTCCCACACATTGACGAATTCACACCGAAATTGCGTCGCTATGAAATACTATGGGTTCTATGACTTCTCCTTCTAAATCGAGTAACGTTTCTATGGAAACGACCGGATTTTCTTTTGCGATACGACAATCTCATTTCCGATCCACTAATCCTTCTTTACTGCATCCCCCACTTCCACACACTGACGAATTCACACGGAAATTGCGTCGCTAAGAAATACTATGTGTTCTATGACATTTCCTTCTAAATCGAGTAACGTTTCTATGGAAACGACAGGATTTTCTTTTGGGATACGACAGTCTCATTTCCGATCCACTAATCCTTCTTTACTGCATCCCTAACTCCCACACATTGACGAATTTACACGGAAATTGCATCGCTTTGAAATACTATGTGTTCTAAGACATTTCCTTCTTAATCGAGTAACGTTTCTATGGAAACGACAGGATTTTCTTTTGGGATACGACAATCACATTTCCGATCCACTAATGTTTCTTTACTGCATCCCTCACTCCCACACATTGACGAAGTCACACGGAAATTGCGTCGCTATGAAATACTGTGTGTTCTAAGACATTTCCTTCTAAATCGAGTAACGTTTCTATGGAAACGACAGGATTTTCTTTTGGGATACGACAATCTCATTTCCGATCCACTAATCCTTCTTTACTGCATCCCGCACTCCCACACATTGACGAATTCACACCGAAGTTGCGTCGCTATGAAATACTATGGGTTCTATGACATTTCCTTCTAAATCGAGTAACGTTTCTATGGAAACGACAGGATTTTCTTTTGGGATACGACAATCACATTTCCGATCCACTAATCCTTCTTTACTGCATCCCTCACTCCCACACATTGACGAAATCACACGGAAATTGCGTCGCTATGAAGTACTGTGTATTCTAAGACATTTCCTTCTAAATCGAGTAACGTTTCCATGGATACGACAGGATTTTCTTTTGGGATACGACAATCACATTTCCGATCCACTAATCCTTCTTTACTGCATCCCTCACTCCCAAACATTGACGAATTAACACAGCAATTGCGTCGCAATGTAATACTATGGGTTCTATGACTTCTCCTTCTAAATCGAGTATCGTTTCTATGGAAATGACTGCCTTTTCTTTTGCGATACGAGTATCTACTTCTCGATGCACTATTCCTTCTTTATTGCATCCCTAGCTCCCTCTCATTGACGCATTAACACAGAAATTGAGTCGCTATGAAATACTATGGGTTCTATGACTTCTCCTTCTAAATCGAGTAACGTTTCAATGGAAACGACAGGATTTTCTTTTGGGATACGACAATCTCATTTCCGATCCACTAATCCTTCTTTACTGCATCCCTCACTACCTCTCATTGACGAATTCACACGGAAATTGCGTCGCTATGAAATACAATGTGTTCTATGACATTTCCTTCTAAATTGAGTAACGTTCCTATGGAAACGACAGGATTTTCTTTTGGGATACGACAATCACATTTCCGATCCACTAATCCTTCTTTACTGCATCCCGCACTCCCACACATTGACGAATTCACACCGAAATTGCGTCGCTATGAAATACTATGGGTTCTATGACTTCTCCTTCTAAATCGAGTAACGTTTCTATGGAAACGACCGGATTTTCTTTTGTGATACGACAATCTCATTTCCGATCCACTAATCCTTCTTTACTGCATCCCCCACTTCCACACACTGACGAATTCACACGGAAATTGCGTCGCTAAGAAATACTATGTGTTCTATGACATTTCCTTCTAAATCGAGTAACGTTTCTATGGAAACGACAGGATTTTCTTTTGGGATACGACAGTCTCATTTCCGATCCACTAATCCTTCTTTACTGCATCCCTAACTCCCACACATTGACGAATTTACACGGAAATTGCATCGCTTTGAAATACTATGTGTTCTAAGACATTTCCTTCTAAATCGAGTAACGTTTCTATGGAAACGACAGGATTTTCTTTTGGGATACGACAATCACATTTCCGATCCACTAATGTTTCTTTACTGCATCCCTCACTCCCACACATTGACGAAGTCACACGGAAATTGCGTCGCTATGAAATACTGTGTGTTCTAAGACATTTCCTTCTAAATCGAGTAACGTTTCTATGGAAACGACCGGATTTTCTTTTGCGATACGACAATCTCATTTCCGATCCACTAATCCTTCTTTACTGCATCCCCCACTTCCACACACTGACGAATTCACACGGAAATTGCGTCGCTAAGAAATACTATGTGTTATATGACATTTCCTT
>NW_025728968.1:0-33549 GCF_021461385.2 Schistocerca piceifrons | reverse complement strand
ATAGTGACTCAATTTCTGTGTTAATTTGTCAATGTGAGGGAGCTAGGGATGCAATAAAGAAGGAATAGTGCATCGAGAAGGAGATACTCGTATCGCAAAAGAAAAGCCAGTCGTTTCCATAGAAACGTTACTCGATTTAGAGGGAAATGTCTTAGAACACATAGTATTTCATAGCGACGCAATATCCGTGTGAATTCGTGAATGTGTGGGAGTGAGGGATGCAATAAAGAAGGATTAGTGGATCGGAAATGTGATTGTCGTATCCCAAAGGAAAATCCTTTCGTTTCCATAGAAACGTTACTCGATTTAGAAGGAAATGTCTTAGAACACATAGAATTACATAGCGAAGCAATTTCCGTGTGAATTCGTCAATGAGTATGAGTGAGGGATGCAGTAAAGAAGGATTAGTGGATCGGAAATGAGATTGTCGTATCCCAAAAGAAAATCCTGTCGTTTCCATAGAAACGTTACTCGATTTAGAAGTAAATGTCTTAGAACACATAGTATTTCAGAGCGACGCAATTTCCGTGTGAATTCGTCAATGAGTGGGAGTGAGGGATGCAGTAAAGAAGGATCAGTGGATCGGAAATGAGATTGTAGTATCCCAAAAGAAAATCCAGCCGTTTCCATAGAAACGTTACTCGATTTAGCAGGAAATGTCTTAGAACACATAGTATTTCATAGCGACGCAATTTCCGAGTGAATTCATCAATGAGTGGGAGTGAGGGATGCAGTAAAGAAGGATTAGTGGATCGGAAATGTGATTGTCGAATCCCAAAAGAAAATCCTGTCGTTTCCATAGAAACGTTACTCGATTTAGAAGGAAATGTCTTAGAACAAATAGTATTTCATAGCGACGCTATTTCCGTGTGTATTCGTCAATGAGTGGGATTGAGTTATGCAGTAAAGAAGGATTAGTGGATCGGAAATGAGATTGTCGTATCCCAAAAGAAAATCCTTTCGTTTCCATAGAATCGTTACTCGATTTAGAAGGAGAAGTCATAGAACCCATAGTATTATATAGCGACGCAATTTCCGTGTGAATTCGTCAATGTGTGGGAGTGAGTGATGCAGTAAAGAAGGATTAGTGGATCGGAAATGAGATTGTCGTATCCCAAAAGAAAATCCTGTCGTTTCCATAGAAACGTTACTCGATTTAGAACGAGAAGTCATAGAACCCATAGTATTTCATAGCGACTCAATTTCTGTGTTAATTCGTAAATGTGAGGGAGCTAGGGATGCAATAAAGGAAGGAATAGTGCATCGAGAAGGAGATAATCGTATCGCAAAAGAAAAGCCAGTCGTTTCCATAGAAACGATACTCGATTTAGAAGGAGAAGTCATAGAACCCATAGTATCTCATAGCGACGCAATTTCCGTGTGAATTCGTCAATGAGTGGGAGTGAGGGATGCAGTAAAGAAGGATTAGTGGATCGGAAATGAGATTGTCGTATCCCAAAAGAAAATCCTGTCGATTCCATAGAAACGTTACTCGATTTAGAAGGAGATATCTTAGAACACATAGTATTTCATGGCGACGCAATTTCCGTGTGAATTCCACAATGAGTGGGAGTGAGGGATGCAGTCATGACGGATTAGTGGATCGGAAATGAGATTGTCGTATCCCAAAAGAAAATCCTGTCGTTTCCATAGAAACGTTACTCGATTTAGAAGGAAATGTCTTAGAACACATAGTATTTCATAGCGACGCAATTTCCGTGTGAATTTGTCAATGAGTGGGAGTGAGGGATGCAGTAAAGAAGGATTAGTGGATCGGAAAGGAGATTGGTGTATCCCAAAAGAAAATCATGTCGTTTCCATAGAAACGTTACTCGATTTGGAAGGAAATGCCTTAGAACACATAGTATTTCATAGCGACGCAATTTCCGTGTGAATTCGTCAATGAGTGGGAGTGAGGGATGCAGTAAAGAAGCATAAGTCGATCGGAAATGAGATTGTCGTATCCCAAAAGAAAATCCTGTCGTTTCCATAGAAACGTTGCTCGATTTAGAAGGAGAAGTCATAGAACCCATAGTATTTCATAGCGACTCAATTTCTGTGTTAATTCGTAAATGTGAGGGAGCTAGGGATGCAATAAAGAAGGAATAGTGCATCGAGAAGGAGATACTCGTATCGTAAAAGAAAAGCCAGTCGTTTCCATAGAAACGATGCTCGATTTAGAAAGAGACGTCATAGAACCCATAGTATTTTATTGCGACGTAATTGCTGTGTTAATTCGTCAATGTGTGGGAGTGAGGGATGCAGTAAAGAAGGATTAGTGGATCGGAAATGTGATTGTCGTATCCCAAAAGAAAATCCTGTCGTTTCCATAGAAACGTTACTTGATTTAGAAGGAAATGTCTTAGATCACATAGCATTTCATAGCGACGCGATTTCCGTGTGAATTCGTCAATGAGTGGGAGTGATGGATGCAGTAAAGAAGGATTAGTGGATCGGAAATGAGATTGTCGTATCCCAAAAGAAAATCCTGTCGTTTCCATGGAAACGTAACTCGATTTAGAATGAGAAGTAATAGAAGACATAGTATTTTGTAGCGACACAATTTCTGTGTTAAATCGTCAATGTGAGGGAGCTAGGAATGCAATAAAGAAGGAATACTGCATCGAGATGGAGATACTCGTAACGAAAAAGAAAAGCCAGTCGTTTCCATAGAAACGATACTCGATTTAGAAGGAGAAGTCTTAGAACACATAGTATTTCATAGCGACGCAATTTCCGTGTGAATTCGTCAATGAGTGGGAGTGAGGGATGCAGTAAAGAAGGATTAGTGGATCGGAAATGTGATTGTCGTATCCCAAAAGAAAATCCTGTCGTTTCCATAGAAACGTTACTCGATTTAGAAGGAAATGTCTTAGAACACATAGTATTTCATAGCGACGCAATTTCCGTCTGAATTTGTCAATGTGTGGGGGTGAGGGATGCAGTAAAAAAGGATTAGTGGATCGGAAATGTGATTGTCGTATCCCAAAAGAAATTCCTGTCGTTTAGATAGAAACGTTACTCGATTTAGAAGGAAATGTCTTAGAACACATAGTATTTCATAGCGACGCAATTTCCGTGTGAATTCGTCAATGAGTGGGATTGAGGGATGCAGTAAAGAAGGATTAGTGAATCGGAAATGAGATTGTCGTATCCCAAAAAAAAATCCTGTCGTTTCCACAGAAACGTTACTCGATTTACAAGGAAATGTCTTACAACACGTAGTATTTCATAGCGACGCAATTTCCGAGTGCATTCGTCAATGAGTGGGAGTGAGGGATGCAGTAAAGAAGGAGTAGTGGATCGGAAATGAGATTGTCGTATCCCAAAAGAAAATCCTGTCGTTTCCATAGAAACGTTACTCGATTTAGAAGGAAATGTCTTAGAACACATAGTAATTCATAGCGACGCAATTTCGGTGTGAATTCGTCAATGAGTGGGAGTGATGGATGCAGTAAAGAAGGATTAGTGGATCGGAAATGAGTTTGTCGTATCCCAAAAGAAACTCCTGTCGTTTCCATAGAAACGTTACTCGATTTAGAAGGAAAAGTAATAGAAGACAAAGTATTATGTAGCGACACAATTTCTGTGTTAAATCGTCAATGTGAGGGAGCTAGGGATGCAATAAAGAAGGAATAGTGCATCGAGAAGGAGATACTCGTATCGAAAAAGAAAAGCCAGTCGTTTCCATAGAAACGTTACTCGATTTAGAAGGAGAAGTCATAGAACCCATTGTATTTCATAGCGACGCAATTTCCGTATGAATTCGTCAATGAGTGGGAGTGAGGGATGCAGTAAAGAAGGATTAGTGGATCGGAAATGTGATTGTCGTTTCCCAAAAGAAAAGCCAGTCGTTTCCATAGAAACGTTACTCGATTTAGAAGGAAATGTCTTAGAACACATAGTATTTCATAGAGACGCAATTTCTGTGTGAATTCGTCAATGAGTGGGAATGAGTGATGCAGTAAAGAAGGATTAGTGGATCGGAAATGAGATTGTCATATCCCAAAACAAAATCCTGTCGATTCCATAGAAACGATGCTCGATTTAGAAGGAGATATCATAGAACCCATAGTATTTCATTGCGACTCAATTTCTGTGTTAATTCGTAAATGTGAGGGAGCTAGGGATGCAATAAAGAAGGAATAGTGCATCGAGAAGGAGATACTCGTATCGCAAAAGAAAAGCCAGTCGTTTCCCTAGAAACGATACCCGATTTAGAAGGAGAAGTCATAGAACCCATAGTATTTCATTGCGACGCAATTTCCGTGTGAATTCATCAATGTGTGGGAGTGAGGGATGCAGTAAAGAAGGATTAGTGGATCGGAAATGTGATTGTCGTATCCCAAAAGAAATTCCTGTCGTTTAGATAGAAACGCTACTCGATTTAGAAGGAAATGTCTTAGAACACATAGTATTTCATAGCGACGCAATTTCCGTGTGATTTCGTCAATGTGTGGGAGTGAGGGATGCAGTAAAGAAGGATTAGTGGATCGGAAATGTGATTGTCGTATCCCAAAGGAAAATCCTGTCGTTTCCATACAAACGTAACTCGATTTAGAAGGAAATGTCTTAGAACACATACAATTACATAGCGACGCAATTTCCGTGTGAAATCGTCAATGAGTGGGAGTGAGGGATGCAGTAAAGAAGGATTAGTGGATCGGAAATGAGATTTTCGTATCCCAAAAGAAAATCCTGTCGTTTCCATAGAAACGTTACTCGATTTAGAAGGAGAAGTAATAGAAGACATAGTATTTTGTAGCGACACAATTTCTAAGTTAAATCGTCAATGTGAGGGAACTAGGGATGCAATAAAGAAGGAATAGTGCATCGAGAAGGAGATACTCGTATCGAAAAAAAAAAGCCAGTCGTTTCCATAGAAACTATACTCGATTTAGAAGGAGATGTCTTAGAACACATAGTATTTCATAGCGCCGCAATTTCCGTGTGAATTCGTCAATGAGTGGGAGTGAGGGATGCAGTAAAGAAGGATTAGTGGATCGGAAATGAGATTGTCGTATCCCAAAAAAAATCCTGTCGTTTCCATAGAAACGTTACTCGATTTAGAAGGAAATGTCTTAGAACACATAGTATTTCATAGCGACGCAATTTCCGTGTTAATTAGTCAATGAGTGGGAGTGAGGGATGCAGTAATGAAGGATTAGTGGATCGGAAATGAGATTGTCGTGTCCCAAAAGAAAATCCGGTCGTTTCCATAGAATCGTTACTCGATTTTGAAGGAGAGGTCATAGAACCCATTGTATTTCATAGCGACGCAATTTCCGTATGAATTCGTCAATGAGTGGGAGTGAGGGATGCAGTAAAGAAGGATTAGTGGATCGGAAATGTGATTGTCGTATCCCAAAAGAAAAGCCAGTCGTTTCCATAGAAACGTTACTCGATTTAGAAGGAAATGTCTTAGAACACATAGTATTTCATAGCGACGCAATTTCCGTGTGAATTCGTCAATGAGTGGGAGTGAGGGATGCAGTAAAGAAGGATTAGTGGATCGGATATGTGATTGTCGTATCCCAAAAGAAAATCCTGTCGTTTCCATAGAAACGTTACTCGATTTTGAAGGAAATGTCTTAGAACACATAGTATTTCATAGCGACGCAATTTCCGTCTGAATTCGTCAATGTGTGGGGGTGAGGGATGCAGTAAAAAAGGATTAGTGGATCGGAAATGTGATTGTCGTATCCCAAAAGAAATTCCTGTCGTTTAGATAGAAACGTTACTCGATTTAGAAGGAAATGTCTTAGAACACATAGTATTTCATAGCGACGCAATTTCCGTGTGAATTCGTCAATGAGTGGGAGTGAGGGATGCAGTAAAGAAGGATTAGTGGATCGGAAATGAGATTGTCGTATCCCAAAAATAAATCCTGTCGTTTCCATAGAAACGTTACTCGATTTAGAAGGAAATGTCTTAGAACACATAGTATTTCATAGCGACGCAATTTCCGTGTGCATTCGTCAATGAGTGGGAGTGAGGGATGCAGTACAGAAGGAGTAGTGGATCGGAAATGAGATTGTCGTATCCCAAAAGAAAATCCTGTCGTTTCCATAGAAACGTTACTCGATTTCGAAGGAAATGTCTTAGAACACATAGTATTTCATAGCGACGCAAATTCCGTGTGAATTCGTCAATGAGTGGGAGTGAGTGATGCAGTAAAGAAGGATTAGTGGATCGGAAATGAGATTGTCGTATCCCAAAAGAAAATCCTGTCGTTTCCATAGAAACGTTGCTCGATTTAGAAGGAGAAGTCATAGAACCCATAGTATTTCATAGTGACTCAATTTCTGTGTTAATTCGTAAATGTGAGGGAGCTAGGGATGCAATAATGAAGGAATAGTGCATCGAGAAGGAGATACTCGTATCGCAAAAGAAAAGCCAGTCGTTTCCATAGAAACGATACTCGATTTAGAAGGAGAAGTCATAGAACCCATAGTATTTCATTGCGACGTAATTGCTGTGTTAATTCGTCAATGTGTGGGAGTGAGGGATGCAGCAAAGAAGGATTAGTGGATCGGAAATGAAATTGTCGTATCCCAAAAGAAAATCCTGTCGTTTCCATAGAAACGTTACTTGATTTAGAAGGAAATGTCTTAGATCACATAGTATTTCATAGCGACGCAATTTCCGTGTGAATTCGTCAATGAGTGGGAGTGATGGATGCAGTAAAGAAGGATTAGTGGATCGGAAATGAGATTGTCGTATCCCAAAAGAAAATCCTGTCGTTTTTATGGAAACGTTACTCGATTTAGAAGGAGAAGTCATAGAACCCATAGTATTTCATAGCGACTCAATTTCTGTGTTAATTCGTAAATGTGAGGGAGCTAGGGATGCAATAAAGAAGGAATAGTGCATCGAGAAGGCGATACTCGTATCGCAAAAGAAAAGCCAGTCGTTTCCATAGGAACGATACTCGATTTAGAAGGAGAAGTCATAGAACCCATAGTATTTCATTGTGACGTAATTGCTGTGTTAATTCGTCAATGTGTGGGTGTGAGGGATGCAGTAAAGAAGGATTAGTGGATCGGAAATGAGATTGTCGTATCCCAAAAGAAAATCCTGTCGTTTCCATGGAAACGTAACTCGATTTAGAATGAGAAGTAATAGAAGACATAGTATTTTGTAGCGACACAATTTCTGTGTTAAATCGTCAATGTGAGGGAGCTAGGAATGCAATAAAGAAGGAATACTGCATCGAGATGGTGATACTCGTAACGAAAAAGAAAAGCCAGTCGTTTCCATAGAAACGATACTCGATTTAGAAGGAGAAGTCTTAGAACACATAGTATTTCATAGCGACGCAATTTCCGTGTGAATTCGTCAATGAGTGGGAGTGAGGGATGCAGTAAAGAAGGATTAGTGGATCGGAAATGTGATTGTCGTATCCCAAAAGAGAATCCTGTCGTTTCCATAGAAACGTTACTCGATTTAGAAGGAAATGTCTTAGAACACATAGTATTTCATAGCGACGCAATTTCCGTCTGAATTTGTCAATGTGTGGGGGTGAGGGATGCAGTAAAAAAGGATTAGTGGATCGGAAATGTGATTGTCGTATCCCAAAAGAAATTCCTGTCGTTTAGATAGAAACGTTACTCGATTTAGAAGGAAATGTCTTAGAACACATAGTATTTCATAGCGACGCAATTTCCGTGTGAATTCGTCAATGAGTGGGATTGAGGGATGCAGTAAAGAAGGATTAGTGAATCGGAAATGAGATTGTCGTATCCCAAAAAAAAATCCTGTCGTTTCCACAGAAACGTTACTCGATTTACAAGGAAATGTCTTACAACACGTAGTATTTCATAGCGACGCAATTTGCGAGTGCATTCGTCAATGAGTGGGAGTGAGGGATGCAGTAAAGAAGGAGTAGTGGATCGGAAATGAGATTGTCGTATCCCAAAAGAAAATCCTGTCGTTTCCATAGAAACGTTACTCGATTTAGAAGGAAATGTCTTAGAACACATAGTAATTCATAGCGACGCAATTTCGGTGTGAATTCGTCAATGAGTGGGAGTGATGGATGCAGTAAAGAAGGATTAGTGGATCGGAAATGAGTTTGTCGTATCCCAAAAGAAACTCCTGTCGTTTCCATAGAAACGTTACTCGATTTAGAAGGAAAAGTAATAGAAGACATAGTATTATGTAGCGACACAATTTCTGTGTTAAATCGTCAATGTGAGGGAGCTAGGGATGCAATAAAGAAGGAATAGTGCATCGAGAAGGAGATACTCGTATCGAAAAAGAAAAGCCAGTCGTTTCCATAGAAACGTTACTCGATTTAGAAGGAGAAGTCATAGAACCCATTGTATTTCATAGCGACGCAATTTCCGTATGAATTCGTCAATGAGTGGGAGTGAGGGATGCAGTAAAGAAGGATTAGTGGATCGGAAATGTGATTGTCGTTTCCCAAAAGAAAAGCCAGTCGTTTCCATAGAAACGTTACTCGATTTAGAAGGAAATGTCTTAGAACACATAGTATTTCATAGAGACGCAATTTCTGTGTGAATTCGTCAATGAGTGGGAATGAGTGATGCAGTAAAGAAGGATTAGTGGATCGGAAATGAGATTGTCATATCCCAAAACAAAATCCTGTCGATTCCATAGAAACGATGCTCGATTTAGAAGGAGATATCATAGAACCCATAGTATTTCATTGCGACTCAATTTCTGTGTTAATTCGTAAATGTGAGGGAGCTAGGGATGCAATAAAGAAGGAATAGTGCATCGAGAAGGAGATACTCGTATCGCAAAAGAAAAGCCAGTCGTTTCCATAGAAACGATACCCGATTTAGAAGGAGAAGTCATAGAACCCATAGTATTTCATTGCGACGCAATTTCCGTGTGAATTCGTCAATGTGTGGGAGTGAGGGATGCAGTAAAGAAGGATTAGTGGATCGGAAATGTGATTGTCGTATCCCAAAAGAAATTCCTGTCGTTTAGATAGAAACGCTACTCGATTTAGAAGGAAATGTCTTAGAACACATAGTATTTCATAGCGACGCAATTTCCGTGTGATTTCGTCAATGTGTGGGAGTGAGGGATGCAGTAAAGAAGGATTAGTGGATCGGAAATGTGATTGTCGTATCCCAAAGGAAAATCCTGTCGTTTCCATACAAACGTAACTCGATTTAGAAGGAAATGTCTTAGAACACATACAATTACATAGCGACGCAATTTCCGTGTGAAATCGTCAATGAGTGGGAGTGAGGGATGCAGTAAAGAAGGATTAGTGGATCGGAAATGAGATTTTCGTATCCCAAAAGAAAATCCTGTCGTTTCCATAGAAACGTTACTCGATTTAGAAGGAGAAGTAATAGAAGACATAGTATTTTGTAGCGACACAATTTCTAAGTTAAATCGTCAATGTGAGGGAACTAGGGATGCAATAAAGAAGGAATAGTGCATCGAGAAGGAGATACTCGTATCGAAAAAAAAAAGCCAGTCGTTTCCATAGAAACTATACTCGATTTAGAAGGAGATGTCTTAGAACACATAGTATTTCATAGCGCCGCAATTTCCGTGTGAATTCGTCAATGAGTGGGAGTGAGGGATGCAGTAAAGAAGGATTAGTGGATCGGAAATGAGATTGTCGTATCCCAAAAAAAATCCTGTCGTTTCCATAGAAACGTTACTCGATTTAGAAGGAAATGTCTTAGAACACATAGTATTTCATAGCGACGCAATTTCCGTGTTAATTAGTCAATGAGTGGGAGTGAGGGATGCAGTAATGAAGGATTAGTGGATCGGAAATGAGATTGTCGTGTCCCAAAAGAAAATCCGGTCGTTTCCATAGAATCGTTACTCGATTTTGAAGGAGAGGTCATAGAACCCATTGTATTTCATAGCGACGCAATTTCGGTATGAATTCGTCAATGAGTGGGAGTGAGGGATGCAGTAAAGAAGGATTAGTGGATCGGAAATGTGATTGTCGTATCCCAAAAGAAAAGCCAGTCGTTTCCATAGAAACGTTACTCGATTTAGAAGGAAATGTCTTAGAACACATAGTATTTCATAGCGACGCAATTTCCGTGTGAATTCGTCAATGAGTGGGAGTGAGGGATGCAGTAAAGAAGGATTAGTGGATCGGATATGTGATTGTCGTATCCCAAAAGAAAATCCTGTCGTTTCCATAGAAACGTTACTCGATTTTGAAGGAAATGTCTTAGAACACATAGTATTTCATAGCGACGCAATTTCCGTGTGCATTCGTCAATGAGTGGGAGTGAGGGATGCAGTACAGAAGGAGTAGTGGATCGGAAATGAGATTGTCGTATCCCAAAAGAAAATCCTGTCGTTTCCATAGAAACGTTACTCGATTTCGAAGGAAATGTCTTAGAACACATAGTATTTCATAGCGACGCAAATTCCGTGTGAATTCGTCAATGAGTGGGAGTGAGTGATGCAGTAAAGAAGGATTAGTGGATCGGAAATGAGATTGTCGTATCCCAAAAGAAAATCCTGTCGTTTCCATAGAAACGTTGCTCGATTTAGAAGGAGAAGTCATAGAACCCATAGTATTTCATAGTGACTCAATTTCTGTGTTAATTCGTAAATGTGAGGGAGCTAGGGATGCAATAAAGAAGGAATAGTGCATCGAGAAGGAGATACTCGTATCGCAAAAGAAAAGCCAGTCGTTTCCATAGAAACGATACTCGATTTAGAAGGAGAAGTCATAGAACCCATAGTATTTCATTGCGACGTAATTGCTGTGTTAATTCGTCAATGTGTGGGAGTGAGGGATGCAGCAAAGAAGGATTAGTGGATCGGAAATGAAATTGTCGTATCCCAAAAGAAAATCCTGTCGTTTCCATAGAAACGTTACTTGATTTAGAAGGAAATGTCTTAGATCACATAGTATTTCATAGCGACGCAATTTCCGTGTGAATTCGTCAATGAGTGGGAGTGATGGATGCAGTAAAGAAGGATTAGTGGATCGGAAATGAGATTGTCGTATCCCAAAAGAAAATCCTGTCGTTTTTATGGAAACGTTACTCGATTTAGAAGGAGAAGTCATAGAACCCATAGTATTTCATAGCGACTCAATTTCTGTGTTAATTCGTAAATGTGAGGGAGCTAGGGATGCAATAAAGAAGGAATAGTGCATCGAGAAGGCGATACTCGTATCGCAAAAGAAAAGCCAGTCGTTTCCATAGGAACGATACTCGATTTAGAAGGAGAAGTCATAGAACCCATAGTATTTCATTGCGACGTAATTGCTGTGTTAATTCGTCAATGTGTGGGTGTGAGGGATGCAGTAAAGAAGGATTAGTGGATCGGAAATGAGATTGTCGTATCCCAAAAGAAAATCCTGTCGTTTCCATGGAATCGTTACTCGATTTAGAAGGAGAAGTAATAGAAGACATAGTATTTTGTAGCGACACAATTTCTGTGTTAAATCGTCAATGTGAGGGAGCTAGGAATGCAATAAAGAAGGAATAGTGCATCGAGAAGGAGATACTCGTATCGAAAAAGAAAAGCCAGTCGTTTCCATAGAAACGATACTCGATTTAGAAGGAGAAGTCTTAGAACACATGGTATTTCATAGCGACGCAATTTCCGTGTGAATTCGTCAATGAGTGGGAGTGAGGGATGCAGTAAAGAAGGATTAGTGGATCGGAAATGTGATTGTCGTATCCCAAAAGAAAATCCTGTCGTTTCCATAGAAACGTTACTCGAATTAGAAGGAAATGTCTTAGAACACATAGTATTTCATAGCGACGCAATTTCCGTGTGATTTCGTCAATGAGTGGGAGTGAGGGATGCAGTAAAGAAGGATTAGTGGATCGGAAATGAGATTGTCGTATCCCAAAAGAAAATCCTGTCGTTTCCATAGAATCGTTAATCGATTTAGAAGGACAGGTCATAGAACCCATAGTATTTCATAGCGACGCAATTTCCGTGTGAATTCGTCAATGAGTGGGAGTGAGGGATGCAGTAAAGAAGGATTAGTGGATCGGAAATGTGATTGTTGTATCCCAAAAGAAAAGCCAGTCGTTTCCATAGGAACGTTACTCGATTTAGAAGGAAATGTCTTAGAACACATAGTATTTCATAGCGACGCAATTTCCGTGTGAATTCGTCAATGTGTGGGGGTGAGGGATGCAGTAAAAAAGGATTAGTGGATCGGAAATGTGATTGTCGTATCCCAAAAGAAATTCCTGTCGTTTAGATAGAAACGTTACTCGATTTAGAAGGAAATGTCTTAGAACACATAGTATTTCATAGCGACGCAATTTCCGTGTGAATTCGTCAATGAGTGGGAGTGAGGGATGCAGTAAAGAAGGATTAGTGGATCGGAAATGAGATTGTCGTATCCCAAAAAAAAATCCTGTCGTTTCCATAGAAACGTTACTCGATTTAGAAGGAAATGTCTTAGAACACATAGTATTTCATAGTGACGCAATTTCCGTGTGCATTCGTCAATGAGTGGGAGTGAGGGATGCAGTAAAGAAGGAGTAGAGGATCGGAAATGAGATTGTCGTATCCCAAAAGAAAATCCTATCGTTTCCATAGAAACGTTACTTGATTTAGAAGGAAATGTCTTAGAACACATAGTATTTCATAGCGACGCAATTTGAGTGTGAAATCGTCAATGAGTGGGAGTAAGTGATGCAGTAAAGAAGGATTAGTGGATCGGAAATGAGATTGTCGTATCCCAAAAGAAAATCCTGTCGTTTCCATAGAAACGTTGCTCGATTTAGAAGGAGAAGTCATAGAACCCATAGTAATTCATAGCGACTCAATTTCTGTGTTAATTCGGTAATGTGAGGGAGCTAGGGATGCAATAAAGAAGGAATAGTGCATCGAGAAGGAGATACTCGTATCGCAAAAGAAAAGCCAGTCGTTTCCATAGAAACGATACTCGATTTAGAAGGAGAAGTCATAGAACCCATAGTATTTCATTGCGACGTAATTGCTTTGTTAATTCGTCAATGTGTGGGTGTGAGGGATGCAGTAAAGAAGGATTAGTGGATCGGAAATGTGATTGTCGTATCCCAAAAGAAAATCCTGTCGTTTCCATAGAAACGTTACTTGATTTAGAAGGAAATGTCTTAGATCACATAGTATTTCATAGCGACGCAATTTCCGTGTGAATTCGTCAATGAGTGGGAGTGATGGATGCAGTAAAGAAGGATTAGTGGATCGGAAATGAGATTGTCGTATCCCAAAAGAAAATCCTGTCGTTTCCATAGAAACGTTACTCGATTTAGAAGGAGAAGTAATAGAAGACATAGTATTTTGTAGCGACACAATTTCTGTGTTAAATCGTCATGTGAGGGAGCTAGGGATGCAATAAAGAAGGAATAGTGCATCGAGAAGGAGATACTCGTATCGAAAAAGAAAAGCCAGTCGTTTCCATAGAAACGATAGTCGATTTAGAAGGAGAAGTCTTAGAACACATAGTATTTCATAGCGACGCAATTTCCGTGTGAATTCGTCAATGAGTGGGAGTGAGGGATGCAGTGAAGAAGGATTAGTGGATCGGAAATGTGATTGTCGTATCCCAAACGAAAATCCGGTCGTTTCCATAGAAACGTTACTCGATTTAGAAGGAAATGTCTTAGAACACATAGTATTTCATAGCGACGCAATTTCCGTGTGAATTCGGCAATGTGTGGGAGTGAGGGATGCAGTAAAGAAGGATAAGTGGATCGGAAATGTGATTGTCGTATCCCAAAAGGAAATCCTGTCGTTCCCATATAAACGTTACTCGATTTAGAAGGAAATGTCTTAGAACACATAGCATTTCATAGCGATGCAATTTCCGTGTGTATTCGTCAATGTGTGGGAGTGAGGGATGCAGTAAAGAAGGATTAGTGGATCAGAAATGTGATTATCGTATCCCAAAAGAAAATCCTGTCGTTCCCATAGAAACGTTACTCGATGTAGAAGGAAATGTCTTAGAACACATGGTATTTCATAGCGACGTTATTTCCGTGTGAATTCGTCAATGTGTGGGAGTGAGGGATGCAGTAAAGAAGGATTAGTGGAACGGAAATGTGATTGTCGTATCCCAAAAGAAAATCCTGTCGTTTCCATGGAAACGTTACTCGATTTAGAAGGAGAAGTCATAGAACCCATAGTATTTCATAGCGACTCAATTTCTGTGTTAATTCGTAAATGTGAGGGAGCTAGGGATGCAATAAAGAAGGAATAGTGCATCGAGAAGGCGATACTCGTATCGCAAAAGAAAAGCCAGTCGTTTCCATAGAAACGATAGTCGATTTAGAAGGAGAAGTCTTAGAACACATAGTATTTCATAGCGACGCAATTTCCGTGTGAATTCGTCAATGTGTGGGAGTGAGGGATGCAGTAAAGAAGGATTAGTGGATCGGAAATGTGATTGTCGTATCCCAAACGAAAATCCGGTCGTTTCCATAGAAACGTTACTCGATTTAGAAGGAAATGTCTTAGAACACATAGTATTTCATAGCGACGCAATTTCCGTGTGAATTCCTCAATGTGTGGGGGTGAGGGATGCAGTAAAAAAGGATTAGTGGATCGGAAATGTGATTGTCGTATCCCAAAAGAAATTCCTGTCGTTTAGATAGAAACGTTACTCGATTTAGAAGGAAATGTCTTAGAACACATAGAATTTCATAGCGACGCAATTTTCGTGTGAATTCGTCAATGAGTGGGAGTGAGGGATGCAGTAAAGAAGGATTAGTGGATCGGAAATGAGATTGTCGTATCCCAAAAAAAAAATCCTGTCGTTTCCATAGAAACGTTACTCGATTTAGAAGGAAATGTCTTAGAACACATAGTATTTCATAGCGACGCAATTTCCGTGTGCATTCGTCAATGAGTGGGAGTGAGGGATGCAGTAAAGAAGGAGTAGTGGATCGGAAATGAGATTGTCGTATCCCAAAAGAAAATCCTGTCGTTTCCATAGAAACGTTACTCGATTTAGAAGGAAATGTCTTAGAACACATAGTATTTCATAGCGACGCAAATTCCGTGTGAATTCGTCAATGAGTGGGAGTGAGTGATGCAGTAAAGGAGGATTAGTGGATCGGAAATGAGATTGTCGTATCCCAAAAGAAAATCCTGTCGTTTCCATAGAAACGTTGCTCGATTTAGAAGGAGAAGTCATAGAACCCATAGTATTTCATAGTGACTCAATTTCTGTGTTAATTCGTAAATGTGAGGGAGCTAGGGATGCAATAAAGAAGGAATAGTGCATCGTGAAGGAGATACTCGTATCGCAAAAGAAAAGCCAGTCGTTTCCATAGAAACGATACTCGATTTAGAAGGAGAAGTCATAGAACCCATAGTATTTCATTGCGACGTAATTGCTGTGTTAATTCGTCAATGTGTGGGAGTGAGGGATGCAGCAAAGAAGGATTAGTGGATCGGAAATGAAATTGTCGTATCCCAAAAGAAAATCCTGTCGTTTCCATAGAAACGTTACTTGATTTAGAAGGAAATGTCTTAGATCACATAGTATTTCATAGCGACGCAATTTCCGTGTGAATTCGTCAATGAGTGGGAGTGATGGATGCAGTAAAGAAGGATTAGTGGATCGGAAATGAGATTGTCGTATCCCAAAAGAAAATCCTGTCGTTTCCATGGAAACGTTACTCGATTTAGAAGGAGAAGTCATAGAACCCATAGTATTTCATAGCGACTCAATTTCTGTGTTAATTCGTAAATGTGAGGGAGCTAGGGATGCAATAAAGAAGGAATAGTGCATCGAGAAGGCGATACTCGTATCGCAAAAGAAAAGCCAGTCGTTTCCATAGGAACGATACTCGATTTAGAAGGAGAAGTCATAGAACCCATAGTATTTCATTGCGACGTAATTGCTGTGTTAATTCGTCAATGTGTGGGTGTGAGGGACGCAGTAAAGAAGGATTAGTGGATCGGAAATGAGATTGTCGTATCCCAAAAGAAAATCCTGTCGTTTCCATGGAAACGTTACTCGATTTAGAAGGAGAAGTAATAGAAGACATAGTATTTTGTAGCGACACAATTTCTGTGTTAAATCGTCAATGTGAGGGAGCTAGGAATGCAATAAAGAAGGAATAGTGCATCGAGAAGGAGATACTCGTATCGAAAAAGAAAAGCCAGTCGTTTCCATAGAAACGATACTCGATTTAGAAGGAGAAGTCTTAGAACACATAGTATTTCATAGCGACGCAATTTCCGTGTGAATTCGTCAATGAGTGGGAGTGAGGGATGCAGTGAAGAAGGATTAGTGGATCGGAAATGAGATTGTCGTATCCCAAAAGAAAATCCTGTCGTTTCCATAGAAACGTTACTCGAATTAGAAGGAAATGTCTTAGAACACATAGTATTTCATAGCGACGCAATTTCCGTGTGAATTCGTCAATGAGTGGGAGTGAGGGATGCAGTAAAGAAGGATTAGTGGATCGGAAATGAGATTGTCGTATCCCAAAAGAAAATCCTGTCGTTTCCATAGAATCGTTAATCGATTTAGAAGGACAGGTCATAGAACCCATAGTATTTCATAGCGACGCAATTTCCGTGTGAATTCGTCAATGAGTGGGAGTGAGGGATGCAGTAAAGAAGGATTAGTGGATCGGAAATGTGATTGTCGTATCCCAAAAGAAAAGCCAGTCGTTTCCATAGGAACGTTACTCGATTTAGAAGGAAATGTCTTAGAACACATAGTATTTCATAGCGACGCAATTTCCGTGTGAATTCGTCAATGTGTGGGGGTGAGGGATGCAGTAAAATAGGATTAGTGGATCGGAAATGTGATTGTCGTATCCCAAAAGAAATTCCTGTCGTTTAGATAGAAACGTTACTCGATTTAGAAGGAAATGTCTTAGAACACATAGTATTTCATAGCGACGCAATTTCCGTGTGAATTCGTCAATGAGTGGGAGTGAGGGATGCAGTGAAGAAGGATTAGTGGATCGGAAATGAGATTGTCGTATCCCAAAAAAAAAATCCTGTCGTTTCCATAGAAACGTTACTCGATTTAGAAGGAAATGTCTTAGAACACATAGTATTTCATAGCGACGCAATTTCCGTGTGCATTCGTCAATGAGTGGGAATGAGGGATGCAGTAAAGAAGGAGTAGAGGATCGGAAATGAGATTGTCGTATCCCAAAAGAAAATCCTATCGTTTCCATAGAAACGTTACTCGATTTAGAAGGAAATGTCTTAGAACACATAGTATTTCATAGCGACGCAATTTGAGTGTGAAATCGTCAATGAGTGGGAGTAAGTGATGCAGTAAAGAAGGATTAGTGGATCGGAAATGAGATTGTCGTATCCCAAAAGAAAATCCTGTCGTTTCCATAGAAACGTTGCTCGATTTAGAAGGAGAAGTCATAGAACCCATAGTAATTCATAGCGACACAATTTCTGTGTTAATTCGGTAATGTGAGGGAGCTAGGGATGCAATAAAGAAGGAATAGTGCATCGAGAAGGAGATACTCGTATCGCAAAAGAAAAGCCAGTCGTTTCCATAGAAACGATACTCGATTTAGAAGGAGAAGTCATAGAACCCATAGTATTTCATTGCGACGTAATTGCTGTGTTAATTCGTCAATGTGTGGGTGTGAGGGATGCAGTAAAGAAGGATTAGTGGATCGGAAATGTGATTGTCGTATCCCAAAAGAAAATCCTGTCGTTTCCATAGAAACGTTACTTGATTTAGAAGGAAATGTCTTAGATCACATAGTATTTCATAGCGACGCAATTTCCGTGTGAATTCGTCAATGAGTGGGAGTGATGGATGCAGTAAAGAAGGATTAGTGGATCGGAAATGAGATTGTCGTATCCCAAAAGAAAATCCTGTCGTTTCCATAGAAACGTTACTCGATTTAGAAGGAGAAGTAATAGAAGACATAGTATTTTGTAGCGACACAATTTCTTTGTTAAATCGTCAATGTGAGGGAGCTAGGGATGCAATAAAGAAGGAATAGTGCATCGAGAAGGAGATACTCGTATCGAAAAAGAAAGGCCAGTCGTTTCCATAGAAACGATAGTCGATTTAGAAGGAGAAGTCTTAGAACACATAGTATTTCATAGCGACGCAATTTCCGTGTGAATTCGTCAATGAGTGGGAGTGAGGGATGCAGTAAAGAAGGATTAGTGGATCGGAAATGTGATTGTCGTATCCCAAACGAAAATCCGGTCGTTTCCATAGAAACGTTACTCGATTTAGAAGGAAATGTCTTAGAACACATAGTATTTCATAGCGACGCAATTTCCGTGTGAATTCGGCAATGTGTGGGAGTGAGGGATGCAGTAAAGAAGGATAAGTGGATCGGAAATGTGATTGTCGTATCCCAATAGGAAATCCTGTCGTTCCCATAGAAACGTTACTCGGTTTAGAAGGAAATGTCTTAGAACACATAAAATTTCATAGCGATGCAATTTCCGTGTGTATTCGTCAATGTGTGGGAGTGAGGGATGCAGTAAAGAAGGATTAGTGGATCGGAAATGAGATTGTCGTATCCCAAAAGAAAATCCTGTCGTTTCCATAGAAACGTTAATCGATTTAGAAGGAGAAGTCATAGAACCCATAGTATTTCATAGCGACTCAATTTCTGTGTTAATTCGTCAATGTGAGGGAGCTAGGGATGCAAAAAAGAAGGAATAGTGCATCGAGAAGGAGATACTCGTACCTCAAAAGAAAAGCCAGTCGTTTCCATAGAAACGATACTCGATTTAGAAGGAGAAGTCATAGAACCCATAGTATTTCATTGCGACGCAATTTCCGTGTGAATTCGTCAATGTGTGGGAGTGAGGGATGCAGTAAAGAAGGATTAGTGGATCAGAAATGTGATTGTCGTATCCCAAAAGAAAATCCTGTCGTTCCCATAGAAACGTTACTCGATTTTGAAGGAAATGTCTTAGAACACATGGTATTTCATAGCGACGTTATTTCCGTGTGAATTCGTCAATGTGTGGGAGTGAGGGATGCAGTAAAGAAGGATTAGTGGAACGGAAATGTGATTGTCGTATTCCAAAAGAAAATCCTGTCGTTTCCATGGAAACGTTACTCGATTTAGAAGGAGAAGTCATAGAACCCATAGTATTTCATAGCGACTCAATTTCTGTGTTAATTCGTAAATGTGAGGGAGCTAGGGATGCAACAAAGAAGGAATAGTGCATCGAGAAGGCGATACTCGTATCGCAAAAGGAAAGCCAGTCGTTTCCATAGAAACGATAGTCGATTTAGAAGGAGAAGTCTTAGAACACATAGTATTTCATAGCGACGCAATTTCCGTGTGAATTCGTCAATGTGTGGGAGTGAGGGATGCAGTAAAGAAGGATTAGTGGATCGGAAATGTGATTGTCGTATCCCAAACGAAAATCCGGTCGTTTCCATAGAAACGTTACTCGATTTAGAAGGAAATGTCTTAGAACACATAGTATTTCATAGCGACGCAATTTCCCTGTGAATTCGTCAATGTGTGGGGGTGAGGGATGCAGTAAAAAAGGATTAGTGGATCGGAACTGTGATTGTCGTATCCCAAAAGAAATTCCTGTCGTTTAGATAGAAACGTTACTCGATTTAGAAGGAAATGTCTTAGAACACATAGTATTTCATAGCGACGCAATTTTCGTGTGAATTCGTCAATGAGTGGGAGTGAGGGATGCAGTAAAGAAGGATTAGTGGATCGGAAATGAGATTGTCGTATCCCAAAAAAAAATCCTGTCGTTTCCATAGAAACGTTACTCGATTTAGAAGGAAATGTCTTAGAACACATAGTATTTCATAGCGACGCAATTTCCGTGTGCATTCGTCAATGAGTGGGAGTGAGGGATGCAGTAAAGAAGGAGTAGTGGATCGGAAATGAGATTGTCGTATCCCAAAAGAAAATCCTGTCGTTTCCATAGAAACGTTACTCGATTTAGAAGGAAATGTCTTAGAACTCATAGTATTTCATAGCGACGCAAATTCCGTGTGAATTCGTCAATGAGTGGGAGTGAGTGATGCAGTAAAGAAGGATTAGTGGATCGGAAATGAGATTGTCGTATCCCAAAAGAAAATCCTGTCGTTTCCATAGAAACGTTGCTCGATTTAGAAGGAGAAGTCATAGAACCCATAGTATTTCATAGTGACTCAATTTCTGTGTTAATTCGTAAATGTGAGGGAGCTAGGGATGCAATAAAGAAGGAATAGTGCATCGTGAAGGAGATACTCGTATCGCAAAAGAAAAGCCAGTCGTTTCCATAGAAACGATACTCGATTTAGAAGGAGAAGTCATAGAACCCATAGTATTTCATTGCGACGTAATTGGTGTGTTAATTCGTCAATGTGTGGGAGTGAGGGATGCAGCAAAGAAGGATTAGTGGATCGGAAATGAAATTGTCGTATCCCAAAAGAAAATCCTGTCGTTTCCATAGAAACGTTACTTGATTTAGAAGGAAATGTCTTAGATCACATAGTATTTCATAGCGACGCAATTTCCGTGTGAATTCGTCAATGAGTGGGAGTGATGGATGCAGTAAAGAAGGATTAGTAGATCGGAAATGAGATTGTCGTATCCCAAAAGAAAATCCTGTCGTTTCCATGGAAACGTTACTCGATTTAGAAGGAGAAGTCATAGAACCCATAGTATTTCATAGCGACTCAATTTCTGTGTTAATTCGTAAATGTGAGGGAGCTAGGGATGCAATAAAGAAGGAATAGTGCATCGAGAAGGCGATACTCGTATCGCAAAAGAAAAGCCAGTCGTTTCCATAGGAACGATACTCGATTTAGAAGGAGAAGTCATAGAACCCATAGTATTTCATTGCGACGTAATTGCTGTGTTAATTCGTCAATGTGTGGGTGTGAGGGATGCAGTAAAGAAGGATTAGTGGATCGGAAATGAGATTGTCGTATCCCAAAAGAAAATCCTGTCGTTTCCATGGAAACGTTACTCGATTTAGAAGGAGAAGTAATATAAGACATAGTATTTTGTAGCGACACAATTTCTGTGTTAAATCGTCAATGTGAGGGAGCTAGGAATGCAATAAAGAACGAATAGGGCATCGAGAAGGAGATACTCGTATCGAAAAAGAAAAGCCAGTCGTTTCCATAGAAACGATACTCGATTTAGAAGGAGAAGTCTTAGAACACATAGTATTTCATAGCGACGCAATTTCCGTGTGAATTCGTCAATGAGTGGGAGTGAGGGATGCAGTGAAGAAGGATTAGTGGATCGGAAATGAGATTGTCGTATCCCAAAAGAAAATCCTGTCGTTTCCATAGAAACGTTACTCGAATTAGAAGGAAATGTCTTAGAACACATAGTATTTCATAGCGACGCAATTTCCGTGTGAATTCGTCAATGAGTGGGAGTGAGGGATGCAGTAAAGAAGGATTAGTGGATCGGAAATGAGATTGTCGTATCCCAAAAGAAAATCCTGTCGTTTCCATAGAATCGTTAATCGATTTAGAAGGACAGGTCATAGAACCCATAGTATTTCATAGCGACGCAATTTCCGTGTGAATTCGTCAATGAGTGGGAGTGAGGGATGCAGTAAAGAAGGATTAGTGGATCGGAAATGTGATTGTCGTATCCCAAAAGAAAAGCCAGTCGTTTCCATAGGAACGTTACTCGATTTAGAAGGAAATGTCTTAGAACACATAGTATTTCATAGCGACGCAATTTCCGTGTGAATTCGTCAATGTGTGGGGGTGAGGGATGCAGTAAAAAAGGATTAGTGGATCGGAAATGTGATTGTCGTATCCCAAAAGAAATTCCTGTCGTTTAGATAGAAACGTTACTCGATTTAGAAGGAAATGTCTTAGAACTCATAGTATTTCATAGCGACGCAATTTCCGTGTGAATTCGTCAATGAGTGGGAGTGAGGGATGCAGTGAAGAAGGATTAGTGGATCGGAAATGAGATTGTCGTATCCCAAAAAAAAATCCTGTCGTTTCCATAGAAACGTTACTCGATTTAGAAGGAAATGTCTTAGAACACATAGTATTTCATAGCGACGCAATTTGAGTGTGAAATCGTCAATGAGTGGGAGTAAGTGATGCAGTAAAGAAGGATTAGTGGATCGGAAATGAGATTGTCGTATCCCAAAAGAAAATCCTGTCGTTTCCATAGAAACGTTGCTCGATTTAGAAGGAGAAGTCATAGAACCAATAGTAATTCATAGCGACTCAATTTCTGTGTTAATTCGGTAATGTGAGGGAGCTAGGGATGCAATAAAGAAGGAATAGTGCATCGAGAAGGAGATACTCGTATCGCAAAAGAAAAGCCGGTCGTTTCCATAGAAACGATACTCGATTTAGAAGGAGAAGTCATAGAACCCATAGTATTTCATTGCGACGTAATTGCTGTGTTAATTCGTCAATGTGTGGGTGTGAGGGATGCAGTAAAGAAGGATTAGTGGATCGGAAATGTGATTGTCGTATCCCAAAAGAAAATCCTGTCGTTTCCATAGAAACGTTACTTGATTTAGAAGGAAATGTCTTAGATCACATAGTATTTCATAGCGACGCAATTTCCGTGTGAATTCGTCAATGAGTGGGAGTGATGGATGCAGTAAAGAAGGATTAGTGGATCGGAAATGAGATTGTCGTATCCCAAAAGAAAATCCTGTCGTTTCCATAGAAACGTTACTCGATTTAGAAGGAGAAGTAATAGAAGACATAATATTTTGTAGCGACACAATTTCTGTGTTAAATCGTCAATGTGAGGGAGCTAGGGATGCAATAAAGAAGGAATAGTGCATCGAGAAGGAGATACTCGTATCGAAAATGAAAAGCCAGTCGTTTCCATAGAAACGATAGTCGATTTAGAAGGAGAAGTCTTAGAACACATAGTATTTCATAGCGACGCAATTTCCGTGTGAATTCGTCAATGAGTGGGAGTGAGGGATGCAGTAAAGAAGGATTAGTGGATCGGAAATGTGATTGTCGTATCCCAAACGAAAATCCGGTCGTTTCCATAGAAACGTTACTCGATTTAGAAGGAAATGTCTTAGAACACATAGTATTTCATAGCGACGCAATTTCCGTGTGAATTCGGCAATGTGTGGGAGTGACGGATGCAGTAAAGAAGGATAAGTGGATCGGAAATGTGATTGTCGTATCCCAAAAGGAAATCCTGTCGTTCCCATAGAAACGTTACTCGATTTAGAAGGAAATGTCTTAGAACACATAGTATTTCATAGCGATGCAATTTCCGTGTGTATTCGTCAATGTGTGGGAGTGAGGGATGCAGTAAAGAAGGATTAGTGGATCGGAAATGAGATTGTCGTATCCCAAAAGAAAATCCTGTCGTTTCCATAGAAACGTTAATCGATTTAGAAGGAGAAGTCATAGAACCCATAGTATTTCATAGCGACTCAATTTCTGTGTTAATTCATCAATGCGAGGGAGCTAGGGATGCAAAAAAGAAGGAATAGTGCATCGAGAAGGAGATACTCGTACCTCAAAAGAAAAGCCAGTCGCTTCCATAGAAACGATACTCGATTTAGAAGGAGAAGTCATAGAACCCATAGTATTTCATTGCGACGCAATTTCCGTGTGAATTCGTCAATGTGTGGGAGTGAGGGATGCAGTAAAGAAGGATTAGTGGATCAGAAATGTGATTGTCGTATCCCAAAAGAAAATCCTGTCGTTCCCATAGAAACGTTACTCGATTTAGAAGGAAATGTCTTAGAACACATGGTATTTCATAGCGACGTTATTTCCGTGTGAATTCGTCAATGTGTGGGAGTGAGGGATGCAGTAAAGAAGGATTAGTGGAACGGAAATGTGATTGTCGTATCCCAAAAGAAAATCCTGTCGTTTCCATGGAAACGTTACTCGATTTAGAAGGAGAAGTCATAGAACCCATAGTATTTCATAGCGACTCAATTTCTGTGTTAATTCGTAAATGTGAGGGAGCTAGGGATGCAATAAAGAAGGAATACTGCATCGAGAAGGCGATACTCGTATCGCAAAAGAAAAGCCAGTCGTTTCCATAGAAACGATAGTCGATTTACAAGGAGAAGTCTTAGAACACATAGTATTTCATAGCGACGCTATTTCCGTGTGAATTCGTCAATGTGTGGGAGTGAGGGATGCAGTAAAGAAGGATTAGTGGATCGGAAATGTGATTGTCGTATCCCAAACGAAAATCCGGTCGTTTCCATAGAAACGTTACTCGATTTAGAAGGAAATGTCTTAGAACACATAGTATTTCATAGCGACGCAATTTCCGTGTGAATTCGTCAATGTATGGGGGTGAGGGATGCAGTAAAAAAGGATTAGTGGATCGGAAATGTGATTGTCGTATCCCAAAAGGAATTCCTGTCGTTTAGATAGAAACGTTACTCGATTTAGAAGGAAATGTCTTAGAACACATAGTATTTCATAGCGACGCAATTTCCGTGTGAATTCGTCAATGAGTGGGAGTGAGGGATGCAGTAAAGAAGGATTAGTGGATCGGAAATGAGATTGTCGTATCCCAAAAAAAAATCCTGTCGTTTCCATAGAAACGTTACTCGATTTAGAAGGAAATGTCTTAGAACACATAGTATTTCATAGCGACGCAATTTCCGTGTGCATTCGTCAATGAGTGGGAGTGAGGGATGCAGGAAAGAAGGAGTAGTGGATCGGAAATGAGATTGTCGTATCCCAAAAGAAAATCCTGTCGTTTCCATAGAAACGTTACTCGATTTAGAAGGAAATGTCTTAGAACACATAGTATTTCATAGCGACGCAAATTCCGTGTGATTTCGTCAATGAGTGGGAGTGAGTGATACAGTAAAGAAGGATTAGTGGATCGGAAATGAGATTGTCGTATCCCAAAAGAAAATCCTGTCGTTTCCATAGAAACGTTGCTCGATTTAGAAGGAGAAGTCATAGAACCCATAGTATTTCATAGTGACTCAATTTCTGTGTTAATTCGTAAATGTGAGGGAGCTAGGGATGCAATAAAGAAGGAATAGTGCATCGAGAAGGAGATACTCGTATCGCAAAAGAAAAGCCAGTCGTTTCCATAGAAACGATACTCGATTTAGAAGGAGAAGTCATAGAACCCATAGTATTTCATTGCGACGTAATTGCTGTGTTAATTCGTCAATGTGTGGGAGTAAGGGATGCAGCAAAGAAGGATTAGTGAATCGGAAATGAAATTGTCGTAACCCAAAAGAAAATCCTGTCGTTTCCACAGAAACGTTACTTGATTTAGAAGGAAATGTCTTAGATCACATAGTATTTCATAGCGACGCAATTTCCGTGTGAATTCGTCAATGAGTGGGAGTGATGGATGCAGTAAAGAAGGATTAGTGGATCGGAAATGAGATTGTCGTATCCCAAAAGAAAATCCTGTCGTTTCCATGGAAACGTTACTCGATTTAGAAGGAGAAGTCATAGAACCCATAGTATTTCATAGCGACTCAATTTCTGTGTTAATTCGTAAATGTGATGGAGCTAGGGATGCAATAAAGAAGGAATAGTGCATCGAGAAGGCGATACTCGTATCGCAAAAGAAAAGCCAGTCGTTTCCATAGGAACGATACTCGATTTAGAAGGAGAAGTCATAGAACCCATAGTATTTCATTGCGACGTAATTGCTGTGTTAATTCGTCAATGTGTGGGTGTGAGGGATGCAGTAAAGAAGGATTAGTGGATCGGAAATGAGATTGTCGTATCCCAAAAGAAAATCCTGTCGTTTCCATGGAAACGTTACTCGATTTAGAAGGAGAAGTAATAGATAACATAGTATTTTGTAGCAACACAATTTCTGTGTTAAATCGTCAATGTGAGGGAGCTAGGAATGCAATAAAGAAGGAATAGTGCATCGAGAAGGAGATACTCGTATCGAAAAAGAAAAGCCAGTCGTTTCCATAGAAACGATACTCGATTTAGAAGGAGAAGTCTTAGAACACATAGTATTTCATAGCGACGCAAATTCCGTGTGAATTCGTCAATGAGTGGGAGTGAGGGATGCAGTAAAGAAGGATTAGTGGATCGGAAATGTGATTGTCGTATCCCAAAAGAAAATCCTGTCGTTTCCATAGAAACGTTACTCGAATTAGAAGGAAATGTCTTAGAACACATAGTATTTCATAGCGACGCAATTTCCGTGTGAATTCGTCAATGAGTGGGAGTGAGGGATGCAGTAAAGAAGGATTAGTGGATCGGAAATGAGATTGTCGTATCCCAAAAAAAAATCCTGTCGTTTCCATAGAAACGTTACTCGATTTAGAAGGAAATGTCTTAGAACACATAGTATTTCATAGCGACGCAATTTCCGTGTGCATTCGTCAATGAGTGGGAGTGAGGGATGCAGTAAAGAAGGAGTAGAGGATCGGAAATGAGATTGTCGTATCCCAAAAGAAAATCCTATCGTTTCCATAGAAACGTTACTCGATTTAGAAGGAAATGTCTTAGAACACATAGTATTTCATAGCGACGCAATTTGAGTGTGAAATCGTCAATGAGTGGGAGTAAGTGATGCAGTAAAGAAGTATTAGTGGATCGGAAATGAGATTGTCGTATCCCAAAAGAAAATCCTGTCGTTTCCATAGAAACGTTGCTCGATTTAGAAGGAGAAGTCATAGAACCCATAGTAATTCATAGCGACTCAATTTCTGTGTTAATTCGGTAATGTGAGGGAGCTAGGGATGCAATAAAGAAGGAATAGTGCATCGAGAAGGAGATACTCGTATCGCAAAAGAAAAGCCAGTCGTTTCCATAGAAACGATACTCGATTTAGAAGGAGAAGTCATTGAACCCATAGTATTTCATTGCGACGTAATTGCTGTGTTAATTCGTCAATGTGTGGGTGTGAGGGATGCAGTAAAGAAGGATTAGTGGATCGGAAATGAGATTGTCGTATCCCAAAAAAAAATCCTGTCGTTTCCATAGAAACGTTACTCGATTTAGAAGGAAATGTCTTAGAACACATAGTATTTCATAGCGACGCAATTTCCGTGTGAATTCGTCAATGAGTGGGAGTGATGGATGCAGTAAAGAAGGATTAGTGGATCGGAAATGAGATTGTCGTATCCCAAAAGAAAATCCTGTCGTTTCCATAGAAACGTTACTCGATTTAGAAGGAGAAGTAATTGAAGACATAGTATTTTGTAGCGACACAATTTCTGTGTTAAATCGTCAATGTGAGGGAGCTAGGGATGCAATAAAGAAGGAATAGTGCATCGAGAAGGAGATACTCGTATCGAAAAAGAAAAGCCAGTCGTTTCCATAGAAACGATAGTCGATTTAGAAGGAGAAGTCTTAGAACACATAGTATTTCATAGCGACGCAATTTCCGTGTGAATTCGTCAATGAGTGGGAGTGAGGGATGCAGTAAAGAAGGATTAGTGGATCGGAAATGTTATTGTCGTATCCCAAACGAAAATCCGGTCGTTTCCATAGAAACGTTACTCGATTTAGAAGGAAATGTCTTAGAACACATAGTGTTTCATAGCGACGCAATTTCCGTGTGAATTCGGCAATGTGTGGGAGTGAGGGATGCAGTAAAGAAGGATAAGTGGATCGGAAATGTGATTGTCGTATCCCAAAAGGAAATCCTGTCGTTCCCATAGAAACGTTACTCGATTTAGAAGGAAATGTCTTAGAACACATGGTATTTCATAGCGACGTTATTTCCGTGTGAATTCGTCAATGTGTGGGAGTGAGGGATGCAGTAAAGAAGGATTAGTGGAACGGAAATGTGATTGTCGTATCCCAAAAGAAAATCCTGTCGTTTCCATGGAAACGTTACTCGATTTAGAAGGAGAAGTCATAGAACCCATAGTATTTCATAGCGACTCAATTTCTGTGTTAATTCGTAAATGTGAGGGAGCTAGGGATGCAATAAAGAAGGAATAGTGCATCGAGAAGGCGATACTCGTATCGCAAAAGAAAAGCCAGTCGTTTCCATAGAAACGATAGTCGATTTAGAAGGAGAAGTCTTAGAACACATAGTATTTCATAGCGACGCTATTTCCGTGTGAATTCGTCAATGTGTGGGAGTGAGGGATGCAGTAAAGAAGGATTAGTGGATCGGAAATGTGATTGTCGTATCCCAAACGAAAATCCGGTCGTTTCCATAGAAACGTTACTCGATTTAGAAGGAAATGTCTTAGAACACATAGTATTTCATAGCGACGCAATTTCCGTGTGAATTCGTCAATGTGTGGGGGTGAGGGATGCAGTAAAAAAGGATTAGTGGATCGGAAATGTGATTGTCGTATCCCAAAAGAAATTCCTGTCGCTTAGATAGAAACGTTACTCGATTTAGAAGGAAATGTCTTAGAACACATAGTATTTCATAGCGACGCAATTTCCGTGTGAATTCGTCAATGAGTGGGAGTGAGGGATGCAGTAAAGAAGGATTAGTGGATCGGAAATGAGATTGTCGTATCCCAAAAAAAAATCCTGTCGTTTCCATAGAAACGTTACTCGATTTAGAAGGAAATGTCTTAGAACACATAGTATTTCATAGCGACGCAATTTCCGTGTGCATTCGTCAATGAGTGGGAGTGAGGGATGCAGTAAAGGAGGAGTAGTGGATCGGAAATGAGATTGTCGTATCCCAAAAGAAAATCCTGTCGTTTCCATAGAAACGTTACTCGATTTAGAAGGAAATGTCTTAGAACACATAGTATTTCATAGCGACGTCAATGAGTGGGAGTGAGTGATGCAGTAAAGAAGGATTAGTGGATCGGAAATGAGATTGTCGTATCCCAAAAGAAAATCCTGTCGTTTCCATAGAAACGTTGCTCGATTTAGAAGGAGAAGTCATAGAACCCATAGTATTTCATTGCGACGCAATTTCCGTGTGAATTCGTCAATGTGTGGGAGTGAGGGATGCAGTAAAGAAGGATTATTGGATCAGAAATGTGATTGTCGTATCCCAAAAGAAAATCCTGTCGTTCCCATAGAAACGTTACTCGATTTAGAAGGAAATGTCTTAGAACACATGGTATTTCATAGCGACGTTATTTCCGTGTGAATTCGTCAATGTGTGGGAGTGAGGGATGCAGTAAAGAAGGATTAGTGGAACGGAAATGTGATTGTCGTATCCCAAAAGAAAATCCTGTCGTTTCCATGGAAACGTTACTCGATTTAGAAGGAGAAGTCATAGAACCCATAATATTTCATAGCGACTCAATTTCTGTGTTAATTCGTAAATGTGAGGGAGCTAGGGATGCAATAAAGAAGGAATAGTGCATCGAGAAGGCGATACTCGTATCGCAAAAGAAAAGCCAGTCGTTTCCATAGAAACGATAGTCGATTTAGAAGGAGAAGTCTTAGAACACATAGTATTTCATAGTGACGCAATTTCCGTGTGAATTCGTCAATGTGTGGGAGTGAGGGATGCAGTAAAGAAGGATTAGTGGATCGGAAATGTGATTGTCGTATCCCAAACGAAAATCCGGTCGTTTCCATAGAAACGTTACTCGATTTAGAAGGAAATGTCTTAGAACACATAGTATTTCATAGCGACGCAATTTCCGTGTGAATTCGTCAATGTATGGGGGTGAGGGATGCAGTAAAAAAGGATTAGTGGATCGGAAATGTGATTGTCGTATCCCAAAAGGAATTCCTGTCGTTTAGATAGAAACGTTACTCGATTTAGAAGGAAATGTCTTAGAACACATAGTATTTCATAGCGACGCAATTTCCGTGTGAATTCGTCAATGAGTGGGAGTGAGGGATGCAGTAAAGAAGGATTAGTGGATCGGAAATGAGATTGTCGTATCCCAAAAAAAAATCCTGTCGTTTCCATAGAAACGTTACTCGATTTAGAAGGAAATGTCTTAGAACACATAGTATTTCATAGCGACGCAATTTCCGTGTGCATTCGTCAATGAGTGGGAGTGAGGGATGCAGGAAAGAAGGAGTAGTGGATCGGAAATGAGATTGTCGTATCCCAAAAGAAAATCCTGTCGTTTCCATAGAAACGTTACTCGATTTAGAAGGAAATGTCTTAGAACACATAGTATTTCATAGCGACGCAAATTCCGTGTGATTTCGTCAATGAGTGGGAGTGAGTGATACAGTAAAGAAGGATTAGTGGATCGGAAATGAGATTGTCGTATCCCAAAAGAAAATCCTGTCGTTTCCATAGAAACGTTGCTCGATTTAGAAGGAGAAGTCATAGAACCCATAGTATTTCATAGTGACTCAATTTCTGTGTTAATTCGTAAATGTGAGGGAGCTAGGGATGCAATAAAGAAGGAATAGTGCATCGAGAAGGAGATACTCGTATCGCAAAAGAAAAGCCAGTCGTTTCCATAGAAACGATACTCGATTTAGAAGGAGAAGTCATAGAACCCATAGTATTTCATTGCGACGTAATTGCTGTGTTAATTCGTCAATGTGTGGGAGTAAGGGATGCAGCAAAGAAGGATTAGTGAATCGGAAATGAAATTGTCGTAACCCAAAAGAAAATCCTGTCGTTTCCACAGAAACGTTACTTGATTTAGAAGGAAATGTCTTAGATCACATAGTATTTCATAGCGACGCAATTTCCGTGTGAATTCGTCAATGAGTGGGAGTGATGGATGCAGTAAAGAAGGATTAGTGGATCGGAAATGAGATTGTCGTATCCCAAAAGAAAATCCTGTCGTTTCCATGGAAACGTTACTCGATTTAGAAGGAGAAGTCATAGAACCCATAGTATTTCATAGCGACTCAATTTCTGTGTTAATTCGTAAATGTGATGGAGCTAGGGATGCAATAAAGAAGGAATAGTGCATCGAGAAGGCGATACTCGTATCGCAAAAGAAAAGCCAGTCGTTTCCATAGGAACGATACTCGATTTAGAAGGAGAAGTCATAGAACCCATAGTATTTCATTGCGACGTAATTGCTGTGTTAATTCGTCAATGTGTGGGTGTGAGGGATGCAGTAAAGAAGGATTAGTGGATCGGAAATGAGATTGTCGTATCCCAAAAGAAAATCCTGTCGTTTCCATGGAAACGTTACTCGATTTAGAAGGAGAAGTAATAGATAACATAGTATTTTGTAGCAACACAATTTCTGTGTTAAATCGTCAATGTGAGGGAGCTAGGAATGCAATAAAGAAGGAATAGTGCATCGAGAAGGAGATACTCGTATCGAAAAAGAAAAGCCAGTCGTTTCCATAGAAACGATACTCGATTTAGAAGGAGAAGTCTTAGAACACATAGTATTTCATAGCGACGCAAATTCCGTGTGAATTCGTCAATGAGTGGGAGTGAGGGATGCAGTAAAGAAGGATTAGTGGATCGGAAATGTGATTGTCGTATCCCAAAAGAAAATCCTGTCGTTTCCATAGAAACGTTACTCGAATTAGAAGGAAATGTCTTAGAACACATAGTATTTCATAGCGACGCAATTTCCGTGTGAATTCGTCAATGAGTGGGAGTGAGGGATGCAGTAAAGAAGGATTAGTGGATCGGAAATGAGATTGTCGTATCCCAAAAAAAAATCCTGTCGTTTCCATAGAAACGTTACTCGATTTAGAAGGAAATGTCTTAGAACACATAGTATTTCATAGCGACGCAATTTCCGTGTGCATTCGTCAATGAGTGGGAGTGAGGGATGCAGTAAAGAAGGAGTAGAGGATCGGAAATGAGATTGTCGTATCCCAAAAGAAAATCCTATCGTTTCCATAGAAACGTTACTCGATTTAGAAGGAAATGTCTTAGAACACATAGTATTTCATAGCGACGCAATTTGAGTGTGAAATCGTCAATGAGTGGGAGTAAGTGATGCAGTAAAGAAGTATTAGTGGATCGGAAATGAGATTGTCGTATCCCAAAAGAAAATCCTGTCGTTTCCATAGAAACGTTGCTCGATTTAGAAGGAGAAGTCATAGAACCCATAGTAATTCATAGCGACTCAATTTCTGTGTTAATTCGGTAATGTGAGGGAGCTAGGGATGCAATAAAGAAGGAATAGTGCATCGAGAAGGAGATACTCGTATCGCAAAAGAAAAGCCAGTCGTTTCCATAGAAACGATACTCGATTTAGAAGGAGAAGTCATTGAACCCATAGTATTTCATTGCGACGTAATTGCTGTGTTAATTCGTCAATGTGTGGGTGTGAGGGATGCAGTAAAGAAGGATTAGTGGATCGGAAATGAGATTGTCGTATCCCAAAAAAAAATCCTGTCGTTTCCATAGAAACGTTACTCGATTTAGAAGGAAATGTCTTAGAACACATAGTATTTCATAGCGACGCAATTTCCGTGTGAATTCGTCAATGAGTGGGAGTGATGGATGCAGTAAAGAAGGATTAGTGGATCGGAAATGAGATTGTCGTATCCCAAAAGAAAATCCTGTCGTTTCCATAGAAACGTTACTCGATTTAGAAGGAGAAGTAATTGAAGACATAGTATTTTGTAGCGACACAATTTCTGTGTTAAATCGTCAATGTGAGGGAGCTAGGGATGCAATAAAGAAGGAATAGTGCATCGAGAAGGAGATACTCGTATCGAAAAAGAAAAGCCAGTCGTTTCCATAGAAACGATAGTCGATTTAGAAGGAGAAGTCTTAGAACACATAGTATTTCATAGCGACGCAATTTCCGTGTGAATTCGTCAATGAGTGGGAGTGAGGGATGCAGTAAAGAAGGATTAGTGGATCGGAAATGTTATTGTCGTATCCCAAACGAAAATCCGGTCGTTTCCATAGAAACGTTACTCGATTTAGAAGGAAATGTCTTAGAACACATAGTGTTTCATAGCGACGCAATTTCCGTGTGAATTCGGCAATGTGTGGGAGTGAGGGATGCAGTAAAGAAGGATAAGTGGATCGGAAATGTGATTGTCGTATCCCAAAAGGAAATCCTGTCGTTCCCATAGAAAACGTTACTCGATTTAGAAGGAAATGTCTTAGAACACATGGTATTTCATAGCGACGTTATTTCCGTGTGAATTCGTCAATGTGTGGGAGTGAGGGATGCAGTAAAGAAGGATTAGTGGAACGGAAATGTGATTGTCGTATCCCAAAAGAAAATCCTGTCGTTTCCATGGAAACGTTACTCGATTTAGAAGGAGAAGTCATAGAACCCATAGTATTTCATAGCGACTCAATTTCTGTGTTAATTCGTAAATGTGAGGGGAGCTAGGGATGCAATAAAGAAGGAATAGTGCATCGAGAAGGCGATACTCGTATCGCAAAAGAAAAGCCAGTCGTTTCCATAGAAACGATAGTCGATTTAGAAGGAGAAGTCTTAGAACACATAGTATTTCATAGCGACGCTATTTCCGTGTGAATTCGTCAATGTGTGGGAGTGAGGGATGCAGTAAAGAAGGATTAGTGGATCGGAAATGTGATTGTCGTATCCCAAACGAAAATCCGGTCGTTTCCATAGAAACGTTACTCGATTTAGAAGGAAATGTCTTAGAACACATAGTATTTCATAGCGACGCAATTTCCGTGTGAATTCGTCAATGTGTGGGGGTGAGGGATGCAGTAAAAAAGGATTAGTGGATCGGAAATGTGATTGTCGTATCCCAAAAGAAATTCCTGTCGCTTAGATAGAAACGTTACTCGATTTAGAAGGAAATGTCTTAGAACACATAGTATTTCATAGCGACGCAATTTCCGTGTGAATTCGTCAATGAGTGGGAGTGAGGGATGCAGTAAAGAAGGATTAGTGGATCGG